>NW_027142373.1:9086307-9370499 GCF_026170545.1 Melanerpes formicivorus | reverse complement strand
TGCAAATACTTTGAGGGCTGATGGAAAGGGGTTGAGGGCAGATCCAGAGCACAACTGAGTGTTGCAGGTGTAACTGTGAGCTCACTTGTTACAGAAATACAGCTTTGGCTTAACCCTCCAGAACTAAACAGCCTAACTCGTGGTAAGCATGAAGCCTGTAGGTGTGTGGTGGCAAAAGCAAAGCTGTAAGGATCTGTTAGTGAGGGGGTGATGGCTTTGGGTGTGTGTTACAGGCTGCAGCAGCTCCATGCACTGCCCTCACCCTCTTTGGCCACAGCCCTGTTGATGCCAACCCAAGCTCTGCCTAACCCGAGGTGGAGCCCAGGAGCACCAAGGGGCTCTTCTGCCTCCAGCAAAAGGAGATGCTTGGCTCTTTCCAAGGCAGGTTGCTGTCAGCAGGCTGCTTGCAAAGTAGGCAGTTCCCTTCCAAAACAGGGAGGTGGGGGAGAGGGGGGAGAGAGGAAGAGAAAACCAAGCCAGATGAAAGCAGAGACTGTGCCAAAAGTGTCTTCTATTTATGATTTCACAACGTCAACAATACACCCCCACAGCTACCAGCACATAAAAATGGATTCTTTCCTGAGGAGATTGATGGATTTGTGGTCAGGGCCTTTTCTCTGATCCTGCTGCCCCCTGGGCATTGCTGGAATTCACAGAGAGGCTGCACTTTTCTTTGTAGAGGACTAAAGAGATTCTCAAAAGGCCAGCACAAGCTTGCAGCTCAGAGCTGAGGTCTGGGGAAGTCTTTGTAAATAAGGGCAAGGCTTCCCCCAGCTGCTGGGCTGGATTCCCACAGGGGAGCAGCTTTTGCTTCGCAGCCCACCTGCGGTGGGTCAGAGGCTCTTCATCCTGCCCCATCCCTTGGTGCGGAGCAAGCAGGGCTGGTGGTCACCCCCATGACACCTACACCTCTGCTCCTGTGAGGCATCCCCTCCCAGCACTGGGCAGTGGCATCCCACCAAGCCCAGTGTGGTGCTGAGAACAGCAGAATCCCAGAGTGACAGGGGTTGGAAGGCACCTCTGGAGATCATTTAGTCCAACCCCACTGCCGGAGGAGATTCACCCCAAGCAGGCTGCACAGGGTGGCACCATGGTAAGTTCTGAATCACTCCAAAGATGGAGACTCCACCACCTCTCTGGGCAGCCTGTTCCAGTGCTCCAGTACCCTCAATGTCAACAAGTTCCTCCTCATGCTTGGATGGAACTTGCTGTGTTCAAGTCTGTGCTCATTACCTCTTGTGCTGTTGCTGGGCACCACTGAAAAAAAGATTGGTCCCATCCTCCTGTCACCTACCCTTCATGTATTGTAAGGGCAACTCTGGAGAGGAGAAGACTGAGAGGGGATTCAATAAATGCCTCCAAATATCTGGGGGCCAAGGGGGAGGGGACAGGCTCTGCTCAGTTGCAACCTGGGACAGGACAAGGGGCAGGGGATACAAACTCCAGCACAGGAGGTTCCACCTCAACATGAGGAGGAACTTCTTCACTGTGAGGGCCACAGAGCACTGGAGCAGGCTGCCCAGAGAGGTTGTGGAGTCTCCTTAGAATCACAGTATAGAGTCATAGAATCAATGAGGTTGGAAAAGACTTCAGAGATCATCAAGGCCAACCTCTTACCTAATACCTAACACTTCCTGACAGCTAAACCGTGGCTCCAAGTGCCACAGCCAAGCCTTTTTTGAACATTGCTAAGATCCCCCCAGAGTCAGGGGGGTGCAATGCAGACCCTGTGAGGTTGAAGGCTCCTCCAGTTTGCCCTCATGCTGTCACAGGAGGGCAGAAGGGGATGAGCATTTCCAAAGCCTCCAGCTCCTTGCCCAGCACTTCCCAGTCAAGCTCATCTCGCTGCTCAGATGTCAGCTGGAAATGTCCTTCAGCTTTTCTTTCTGTTTTAATTTATAAACACCCAGCTTTAAAGCCCCAGCGTTTGGAAGCACAAGTGGCAGGAAGCTACCAAACAAAGCTCATTTCTCTTTCACAGCTCCAGCCCTGCAGCTATGAAAACCTCGCAGCTATTGAATTCCTGAGAAGTTTGCCGGGGTAGGGATGGGGCTTCTGCACAAGCAGCACACACACACACACACACGAGCCATAATAAATATCCCAGTAAGTAGTTTGTGCTCTTTGTGTCTCCTTTCTGGTTAGCAAGCAGCTTGAGGTGTGCTCAAAGACATCTCTGGGAGTCCTGCTGCACGCTGAGTGCATTCGAGACAATGCTGCCACACAAAGGGATCCCTGAGTGCTGGAGAAGCAGCAGGTTTGGCAGGTCAGGGAGGGATGGGTTAGTGAGGATGTGCAAGGAGAATCGATGCTGGGCTTTTTAACAACCACACATTTATTGAACAAAGCCTTTTGGAAGCCTTTGGGGCAGCAGTGGGCTCTTGTCTTACAACGTGCTGGGATTTATCCTGCCAGAAGCAGGGACATGTGGAAACGCTGCCTGCAGCGCTGGGTGTTTGTCTTTTCTGGGCTGGTGGTGCTCCTCCACGTTGCAGTGTGAGGTTGGCTGGTGGCAGAGGCAAAGCTGCTCTTAGCTGAAGCTGTGCAGCCTGTGGTCCTCCACGTCCTTCCCTGCTGTGGCTGTGGAAGGGCAAAGGGATGTGGTGGGTTTCCTTCATCTCTGGTGTCCATACTGCCTCCAGCCACCCCCTTGTGTTGCTGGAGAGAGAGACACACACACAAGTCTCACTTCTGTGATCTAAGGATGGGGCAAATAGTAAATAGGAAGCAGAGCCCAGGGTCAGGCAGGCAGGAGCAGAGCTGCTCACAGCCAGGAGAGATGACAAATGAAGTTTCCTGGGCATAGGCAGAGATGTCAAGTTCAGAAGCCTGGGTGGGAAATGTCAGTGCTGCTTTGATGCAGGTTGCTGGCACTGCTGGAGTGGTGCCTCCTGCCCACCAGCTCAGTGTGAGCACCTCGGGTCTGCTCCTCTGGAGCTTGATATGTTGCATGGCAGCAGCCCCTGTGACAACCCCCAAGCTCTCCTAGTGCCAGGGTCCCTTCCAATGCCTAAGGACGCTGCAAACATTGCCTTCGTGTGGAGGGAAGGGAGATGGCTGATCTGATCAACCATCAAGGAGGCTGTAGTGAGGTGGGGGTTGGTCTCCTCTTCCAAGGAACAAGTGACAAGACAAGAGGAGACTGCCTCCAGTTGTGTCAGGGGAGGGTTAGGTTGGACATTAGGAAAAATGTCTTCCCTGAAAGGTCTGTCAAGGCCTGGCCCAGGCTGCCCAGGGCAGTGGTGGAGCCACTGTCCTTGGAAGGGTATAAAAGCTGTTTAGTCATGGTGCTGAGGGACATGGTTTAGCAGCAGGCTTGGTAGTGTTGGGTTAACAGTTGGACTTCATGATCTTGAAGATCTCTTCCAATCTAAATGATTCTATGATGCCTTCCTTGACCCAAATTCCAGCCTCTTTGGAGCAGTTCTGAGCTTCCTCTGAGGCTCTGTAGCTCACACACAAACGTTTGCTTGGAGGCTGTTCCCTTTCTGCAGACTTTCCTGGCTGGCAAACTCTGCCGTGGGGTTTGCTGCTGTGTCCTCCCTGGCTGAGCAGCCCCCTGTGGTGCTGAGCCCTGGGAAGCACCCTTTGCCATCAGACCACCTCCTCCAGCATCAGGCTGCCCTTTCACTTCAAGCTTTTGTCCCCCAGGTTGCATCCCGCTGGGCAGCACAGAGCAGGATTACAAAGCAGCAGGCAGAAGGAAATGCCACTGAGCCCCAGCCAGCCCTGGGCATTTAGAATGCAGCATTTTCCATCCCCTGGAATCCTCCCTGAGTGCCTTTGCTTAGCAAATCCTTCTGCTGCTGAGCAGCAATCCCACACAAACCCTTTGGGATAAAGCTACTTTCTGGATGAGTTTTGATCAAGGTTGTACAAAGCCTGGTGGTGTCTGCTCCGGCTCCCAGTGCATCCCAGCACCAACCTCCCATATTTTCATCTGCTTTCAGGAAGAAGCTGTTGCAGCAGTGAGCAGAGGTCATAAGTGTGGCTCTGCACTCCCTGCCAGGCTTGCAAAGCAGCTCTTGGTCCCAATTTAACCTCCTCCTCCTTCCTCCAAGCTGGTAAACAGAGAAGCTATTTTCTCCTTCACCTCCAGCCCTGGCTCCCTGGACTCTGCCTGCCAGATGGCAGCGAGGGGAGGCTTTCCTGCCCGTCCCTCCTGCCAGCCTGTGCTGACCGTGTGGCTGCAGACAGAGGAGAAGCCATCTCCCACCTCTCTCTCCAAGGCTTTGTGCCATCCTCAGCAGGAGCACGAGGGGGGCTTGGCCAGATGCTCAAGGCGCTGCCTGGATCAGCAGCAGCCTTTGTCAGCTGGGGAATCAGAACCAAGGAGCAGGGGATCGAAGGTGTTCCGTGAGTAATGGCACTGACTCCCCAGCCGTGCAGCCAGGGTGCAGCTCTGTAGCAGGGCTGCTGTTGTTCACCTCCCTTCACTGTTCATTTGTGGTTTGTTTGTTTCCAGGGACTTTTGATGGGTGTTAAAAGCAGCCTGGCCTCAGAAGAGTTGCTGCACGCAGCTTTTATCGGGGGCTGTGAGTTATCTGCTGATGGAGCTCTAATATGAGTGTTTGTTGCCTGCAAATGCTATTGCCCTCATTTTCTTTGAGGCTGCTGCAGCTTCACAGTGTTTTGACTGGGCAGGGAAAGCTCAGCCTGGGTTACAAACAGCCATGAGTCCTGACACCACTGCCCTGGGATGGGGGCATTTCAGAGCCCTGCTGATCGCCTCCCATTCAGGGCTGAGGCCTGTGGCTGTGCCCAGCTGTCACCCTAACATCCATGGGGACATCAGGTCAGAAACCATGGTGAGCAGCCAAGGTGGGAAAATCTGTGGTCCCCTTGGATTATTTCCTTCTGGAAATACCTCCTGGGGCAAGGCTGGACCAAGGCTGCCCAGGGAGGTGGTTGGATATGCCTGGAGATATTCAAGGTGAGGCTTGACAGGGCTTTGGACAACCTGATCTAGTTGAGGATGCCCCTGATGACTGCAGAGAGAGGGGTTGGACTAGATGACCTTTGGAGGTCTTTTCTAGCCCAGACCATTCTGTGATGTTATGATTCTATGACCCTGCTCTAGTTTTATTTGCTTTAGTTCTGAACTAAACTGGGAAATGGAGGAAAACATCCTGGTGGATGTCTTCTCTTGCTGGAATGTGCCCAGAGAAGGGCAACAAAGTTGGTGAGGGGTTTGGAGCACAAGCCATATGAAGAGAGGGTGAGGGAGCTGGGGCTGATTAGCCTGGAGAAGAAGCAGCTCAGGGGAGACCTTATTGCTGTCTACAGCTACCTGAAGGGAGGTTGTAGCCAGGTGGGGGTTGGTCTCTTCTCCCAGGCAATCTGTGACAGAACAAGAGGACACAGTCTCAAGATGTGCCAGGGGACGTTCAGACTGGATGTTAGGAAGAAGTTCTTCATAGAAAGAGAGATTTGCCATTGAAATGTGCTGCCCAGGGAGGTGGTGGAGTCGCCATCCCTGGAGGTGTTTAGGAGGAGACTGGATGGGGTGCTTGGTTGCATGGTTTAGTTGATTAGATGGTGTTGGGTGATAGGTTGGACTCAATCTTGAAGGTCTCTTCCAACCTGTTCTGTTCTATTCTGTTCTGTTCTATTCTGTTCTGTTCTGTTCTATTCTATTCTACCCCAGCCCAGGGGATGCTTTGGAAATGCACTGGATATTGGTCACATCTATGACCTGTCATGTACAGAGCTCATGCTCTGCAGAGGATGAAGGGCCCTTCCATGCTGTTTTCCCAGTTTTTACTGAAAGCTGGGATGCTGCAGGAGGCAGGGGCGGTGGCAGGGGCTCTGTGCAAGGTGTGCTGGTTAGGCAGCTCTCTCCAAAGGCCTCCAGCCTGAGCGCCAGGACCCATCACAGGAGGAAAAACAAAATGTGCCTGTGTCAAAAGCGAGAGCTGAATGTGCTCCACTGATTTCCCAGGTGAGATCTCTGCCAACATTTAAACAGGATGAATGAGATGCCCTGGATAATTACAGGCCTGTCAGCTCCACTTCGATCCCGGGCAGGCTGATGGAGTGGCTGATGTGGGGATTGATTAATACAGAATTAAAAGAGAATAACACCAGTAAATGAAAGTTAAGGTCTTGATGTCTACCCACAGGTTAAAGAAGCAGCTTTTTGTGGCACAGAGGCTTGGTGTGGAGGCAGTGGGGTACTGCGAGGTGTTTTCCGTGGAGGATGAATGACGAAGAAGCCAGAGCCAGAGCAGCCCTGCAGGGCACAGGATTTTGTGCCATCCAGCTGGATGGCACCGTGGGATGTGAGGTCCCTGCACCACCCTGGCTGTGCTCCCACAGGTAGGGCTTGGGTGAGTGGACAGCACTGTGCTGGATTCTATGGCCCTGCTCTGGCAGGGGGGTTGGACTTGGTGCTCTCCAGGGGTCCCTTCCAACCCCCTAACATCCTGTGATCTGGGGCTGATGGCCACCTCTCCATGGCCCACCAAAAATCTGGTGTCTCCATGCCACCCCAGCTTCAAGCGCAGCACTGAGCACCACAGAACCATGGAATGGCTTGAGCTGGAGTGGACCTTAAAGATCATCTAGTTCCAACCCTCCTGCCATGGGCAGGAACACCTCTCACTAGAGTAGGTTGCTCAAAGCCTCATCCAGGGCTGAGGCATCCACAACTTCCCTGGGCAGCCTGTTCCAGTGTCTCACCACCCTCACAGTGAAGATCATCTTCCTAATGTCCAACCTAAATCTACCCTGCTCTAGTTTGAAACCATTGCCTCTTGTCCTTTCACCACAGACCCTTATAGAAAGTCCCTCCCCAGCCTTCCTCTAGCCCCACTTCAGATCCTGGAAGGTTTCTCATAGAAACCTCCATGGAGCCTTCTGTTCTCCAGGCTGCACAGCTCCACATCCCTCAACCTGTCCTCACAGGAGAGGTGCTCCAGCCCTCTGATCATCTTTAATGGCCCTCCTCTGGACCCTCTCCAGCAGATCCCTGTCCTCCTCGTGTTGGGGGTTCCAGAGCTCCATCCATCATGCCAGCAGAGCTACGTGTCCTCCTGGCCACACACAGACCTGGGACAGAGCTGCGCTGAGGTGACCAGGGGACAAGAAAGCACCAGGGAGGTGTTTCTGCCCCGATCACCCCAGTGTTGTGTATTCCCCCACGTTCTTCTGGCCTCCTCCCAGCCAGGAGGAGGGTGTCAGCACCCGGGCAGGATGCAGCCCATGCTGGCTGCAGTTCTTGCCTCTTTTTCCAGTTGCCATAGGAACAGACAAAGGCCTCTAAAGCATCGCAGTGGGGTGCACGTCTAGGTCATGCTGTGGAGCAGGCAACCATTTTATAGCGATAATAAATTCAGGGAATTGGGAATTTGGCCGAAGGAGCACCACGAGGCAAGGACTTGGAAAGGCAGAATGGAGATAAATGAACAAAAAGAATCATTTTGTGACAGATGCCCAAACGTTGTGCTAGGACCTAACCGAAATCCTCCTCCGGAGTTCAAGAGAAAGAGGCTGGGAGCAGGGATTGCAAGGAATGATTTGTCCCTCAGGCATGGAGCTCGAAAGGCAAAGGCAGCACCTGAAGGTGTTTTAGAGACAATTGGATTTCGAAAGCCTTCATTATCTCCAGTCCCCTCAATGTCTAGACGTGAATTACTGCTGCCCAAAGATCTGCCATCCCTCCATTTGCATGACAGGAACCGGAGAGGCACCAAATCATTGGAGGTGAGAGCTGGCCAAGCAGAGACAACCCTCTGAAGGTCACTGGAAATATGCTGGAAATGTCTACACAGGGGAACGGAGGCTGTTGGCTTGGTGGAGAGCTGCAGATCCACCATGGTGACCCCCTGGGCCTCTCCAAACAGCGAAGGGCTGGGGGTATATAAGCACCCCTGGAACCCTCATGAGCTCCTAGCTCAGCTGCCGTTGGCACAGGGTTGATTTTTCAGAGCACTCATCTATGTATTCAGGCTTAGCTAATCCCCTCCTGCATGGTGGAGTGGAGATGGTCTCCTGCCCCATAGCTGAGGACACCAAACCAAGATGCTGCTCAGGTGCTCCTTGCCAGCATAGCAAACTCCCTTCCTTTGCTGCCAGACCTATGTCATGCAGCATCTTCCTGACCCTTTTTCCTATCTGCTGAAGCAGAAGCCAACTCTGCTGCAACAAAGCCTGTCCTGGGGGAGCCCCTCTGGGTTAACACCAGCTTTAACACATCGAGCTTCTACAGCAAGAGCTTGGCCTCAGGAAAACACATGGGCAGTAGGTGTGGGAGATGGTGGCAGATCACTGACTAGAGCTGGAACCTCTGGCAGCAGTGTTCTCGCATGTCCTGATGGGTTTGGGGGGGCTCATAAATGTGTGAAATTTGGCATAGGAGGCAATCCTTGTGCTTCCCCAGCCCTCAGAGCACTAACAAAGAGGGCAGGGCAGTGGGGCAATGCAGCCCCTCAGCATGGTGCAGCAAGCTGAGTGAAGCCCACACAGACATCCCTCCTCCCTGGTCCATGTTCTGGCCTTTCCCTAATTATGCTGGGATTTGAAACACAATTTATCTCCCCGTGTCCTGTTGGCTTCAAGAAGCAGAATTTCTCATGCTGATTTAATCACCTCATTATGTTGAACAAGTTAGAGTTATTCTGAGGATGGCTAATAGGTGCCAATTTATACCCCTTGGCAGAGCAGGGCTCCTGCTCAGCCTTAGCACTTGGAGTTTTCTTTGGCCAGACAAAGAAAGCCTCAAGCTGGAGCTTTTTAGGGTAGACAAGGCTCACCTGGGACCTGGGACATCTGGTGCTGGTGCTTTGCAAACACTTCCTTTGATTTCAGCTTATGCCTAGCCTGGTTTAACAAGGAGATGGTAGGGACTTGGAAATTACTGAGCTGGGATGTGGCCAGGAACAAAAAATCTCATCAACTTGGTGCCTGCTGCCTGCTCCTCAGGCAGGGAAGCAGCCAGGGGGTCTGCACCCTCCTGAAGCTGAGCCCTTCACAAGGCTGGGTGCTGCCTCTCACCCCTCCCACAGGCCAGATCTCTGCTTCTGTGCTCCAGCAGAGGAATGACAAAATCCTGCTCCTTCCATCATCCCATCCCCAGCAAAAATGCCTGGCTACAGGACACCTTTCCCTGTGCTGGCTTGAGGCATCTCCTCTCTTTTTGGAGGGCAGGATGATGAGAAGGAGAGAGGATGAAGGACTAGAGTGTTTAGTGCAGAATATGAAGCTTGGTTGCTGAGGTCTCATTTTAGAGGCATGGCAGGGGACTGATGGCTAGCACCAGGCAAATGCAGCTTGGCATGGTCCCACCTGCAGGCAACAGGCTTCAAATGGGGACTTCAAACTGGCTATGCCTGTGCTGCTTCTGGAGCTTGGAGGAGGGAGCCTTTTGGTGACAGGCTCAGGGATTGCCTCTCTTTCAGACCCAGCACTCTGTTAAGGCTCTTCTTGGTGTCACCCCAAAACCATCAGTTGTTGGAGTGTTCAGAATGGAGGTGGGACATCAAGGCTGTGCTGCCCAGATGTGGTGTTCCCCTGCTGAAGTGAGAGGTGCCTGTTCCACACATGGAGCAACTGATGCCAACACACAGGGCTGGGCAACACGTTGGTAAGGAAGCAGAAGCCAACCCAGTTTCCAAAGCAGATGTGACCAGGGAGTGCCAACCCTGGGGTGTCACAGCTGATCAGTGATGGTAGATGCTCCCTTGAAGCTCTTACCTCTCCCAAGCAGGTGCTGCCAACTGTTCCCAACCAACCCAAACCACAGAGTGCTTCATGCTGCTCACACCCACACCCTTTCCTTGGGATGGAAACAGGGAAGGGAAATGTTTGCTCTGTGCCAGGTTTTGCTTTGTTCCAGAGAGCTTCTCCAGCTGCCGCTATTTTGAGGTCCCTTTCCTTCCCTGCCATCCCCAGAGGCTCCTTGCTGAGCAGTGGAATAGAAACCGACAGATTATTGCTACAGCTTGCCGAGCTCCCCTCTTTCATCTGCAAGAAGGATGGGGAGTGGGGGTGTGCTTTGGAAGCCAGGCAGAGCCAGGGATGCCAAGAAAGATTTGGATATTTTATTCCTGTCTTCCCAGGGTGTTGTCAGAGCCAGTGGGAAGCTGCACTGCCACAGCCCTGCCTGTCTTCTGGCCTGCCCCAGGCTCTGCTGACATCCAGACTCATCTCCTCAGATGTCTTCCCATCCACTCCAGCATGCCTGTGCTTCCTCTGGAGCACAGAGAAAGGCCACAGGAGCTGGACGTGGAGGGATGGGAGGCCCTTGCTGCTCCACAGTGCTGGGAAGCCCTCAGGTGATGGCATGGGCACACGTTTTGGGGTGGCATTCTGGTGTGGGCGCTGCCACGAGGCTTTGTGAGCACAGCTCATCTCCAGGCTCCTCACAGCACCCTCACAACAAGGGCAGCAGCGTGGATGTTCACATCTCCCTTCAAGGTTGGAGGGGTTAGCAGCTGGGACACTGCTGTGAGGCTGGCATACATCTGCTGCCCCTTCTCACCTGGTCTGGTTTGGAGGACACCTACCTGGGAGGATCCCTGTTAATGCTTTCCTGTAAAACCTGCATATCCTACCCATATCAAACCTGGGACAGAAGGGACGGAGGAATGGATGGGTGGGTGGCTGCTGGCACCCCATCTCCTTGCCCCATGGGCCACCTACCATCTCCTGAACGTGAGAGATATGCATCAAAGCAGAGCATCAACCATCACACCATTTCTTATCTAATACCCCTGGCCCTTGCCAAATCCTGGTTTTCTTTCCTTAGCACATGGAGGAAAAGCTGTGGAATGAGGATCTTTCCAAATGTGGTGTTTGATGGAGCCAGGGCTGGGAATGTGGACAACCCTGGGCAGCTCTTGGCATGGGTAGCTTAGGTTTGTTTAATCCATGAGAGCTCAGCCACAGCCCAAGAGCTGCCCGGTGGATGACACCCAGCAGACCCACTCCCACTGTCCCACCATGACCATTGGTTCACCTCGAATACTGGGTTCAGTTTTGGGTTCTCATTACAAAAAGGACTTTGGGGTGGTGGAGCAGGCCTAGAGAAGGGCAACAAAGCTGGGGAAGGATCTGGAGAACAGGGCTAGTGAGGAGTAGTTGAGGGATCTGGGGGTGTTTATTCTGGAGGAGGCTGAGGGGAGACCTCATTGCTCTCTACAACTCCCTGAAAGAAGGTTGGAGCCCGGTGGGGGTTGGTCTCTTCTCTCTACTGTCAATGATAAAATGAGAGAAAATGGCCTCAAGTTGCCCCAAGGGAGGTTTAGGTTGGATATGAGGAACAATGCCTTTGCTACAAGAGTGGTCAGGCATTGGAAGAAGCTGCCCAGGGAGGTGGTGGAGTCACCATCCCTGGAGATGCTCAAGAGATGTTTTGATGTGGCCCTATGGGACATGGTTTAGTGAGCATGGTGGTGTTGGGTCAACAGTTGGACCCAATGACCTTAGAGGTCTTTTCCAGCTGAAACCATTCTATGATTCCATCCCTTGGCATTCCAGGGTGTTCCCCCATGCTTCCCCAGCCCTTCCTGGGGTGGAAGGAGCTTTTTAGCTGAAGACTTTGGAGCCAATTGCTTTCAGACAGTCATTTTAATCACAATTTAAATGAGCCAAGCAGAAGGCTCAGTTTAAATAGGATAGGGTAGGAATAGAATTAGGAATAGGAATGGAATGGGAATAGAATTAGGAGTAGGAATAGAATTAGGAATGGAATGGAATGGAATGGAATGGAATGGAATGGAATGGAATGGAATGGAATGGAATGGAATGGAATGGAATAAACCAGGTTGGAAAAGACCTTTGTGATCATCAAGTCCAACCTATCACCCAACACCATCTAATCAACTAAACCATGGCACCAAGCACCCCATCCAGTCTCTTCCTAAACACCTCCAGGGATGGTGACTCCACCACCTCCCTGGGCAGCTGTGGTGGGTTAACACCTTTTTCTGAAAACAAAAGAAGAAAGCAGGGTGGAGGGCTTGCGGGTACTTTACACTCCCTGAAGGGCGTCTCCCCCCTGGGAAAGCTGAGTCTGTTCCACTCCCCCCTCCCTGCCCAGCAAGGGTATAAAAAGCAGGACCTCATAGCTGTTGGATCTCCTTTTTGGCTCCTGCCTCTGCTGGATGAGAGCTACTGCAGCTGCTCCCCTGATCCTCAGCCACGTGGCCGGACCTGATCCTTCTCCCTGCTGCCTCTGCGCCTCTTCAGAGACAGACTGGTTTTGTATTATTTTTTTTCTATTCCCCTCCCATCCATTCTTGTTCCTTGCCCTTGTGAACCTTATTCCCTGTTATTGCTATATATATGTGAAGAAAAAAAAATTATTTGCCTCTCTACTTCCAAGCTGACTCCAGATTGTTGCTTAGTGGATTTGCTCCTTACCTTTTTTTTCCCTCCTCTCCCTGTTTGGAGGGAGGAGGTGGGGGGGAAGTGGGGAAGAGATTCTCAGCCTTTTCCCCATTTGAGCTTTTAACTCTCAGTTAAGGCTCAAACCACTACAGCAGCACATTCCAATGGCCAATCACTCTTTCTGTGAAGAACTTCTTCCTAACCTCCAGCCTAAACCTCCCCTGGCACATCTTGAGACTGTGTCCTCTTGTTCTGGTGCTGGCTGCCTGGGAGAAGAGACCAACCCCCACCTGGCTCCAACCTCCCTTCAGGTAGTTGTAGACAGCAATGAGGTCTCCCCTGATCAGCTTTCATCTCGTCTCTCAGTTGTACACTTATTGTCTGAGCTCAATTCTTCTGGCTTGGTTACCACTACTCCACAGGTTTGCTCTTTTACAACTCCTCTTTGCTTTTGTTCCCCCTGCTAAACAGAAGCAAACACTCTCTGTATGCAAGGTTACTGAAGCAATTATGGAGCTTAATGTTCATCTGCAGCAACTCTTTGTGTTTGCACTGTATTATTTCCTAACACAGGGAACGAGACACATCTCTTCTCCTTTCATGTTTTTTAGGAGGTGATTATTAATTTTGGACTCACGACATGTGCCACAGCCTATTCGGATGGAAATTGGGTTTCAGTGTAAGTTACCCAAAAACCAGCATCAAAAAAAAAACCCAAACCCAAACCCCACCCCAAAAAAAAAAAGGCTTTTATTAGTTAAATATAACCATTTCAAATGTGCTGCTTACAGATGACAAAGAGAATAAAAACACATAGTATCATAGTATCATTCAGGGTTGGAAGGGACCACAAGGATCATCTAGTTCCAACCCCCCTGCCATGGGCAGGGACACCCCACACTAGATCAGGCTGGCCAGAGCCTCATCCAGCCTGGGCTTAAACACCTCCAGGGACGGGGCCTCGACCACCTCCCTGGACAACCCATTCCAGGGTCTCACCACTCTCATGGTGAAGAACTTCCTCCTCACATCTAGCCTGAATCTCCCCACCTCCAGCTTCATTCCATTCCCCCTAGTCCTATCACTACCTGACACCCAAACATTACAACAACAACAGCAACAAGAAGCTTATCTGAGCATGCATTTAAAAGTGATTTCCTCAACACAGGTAAGCATTATCTGAGCGCTCTGCTCCTGATTCTTCATGTCCTTTGTGATTTTAAAAGTAATAGAATCATAGATTCATAGAATGGTTTGGGTTGGTAGGGACCTTAGAGATCATCCGGTTCCAACCCCCCGCCATGGGCAGAGACACCTTCCACTAGCCCAGGTTTAGAATAATTTAGAATAAACCAAACCAGGTTGGAAGAGACCTTCAAGATCATCGCGTCCAACCCATCAACCAATCCAACCCACCTAAACAACTAACCCATGGCACCAAGCACCCCATCAAGTCTCCTCCTGAACACCTCCAATGACGGCGACTCCACCACCTCCCTGGGCAGCCCATTCCAATGGGCAATCACTCTTTCTGTAGAGAACTTCTTCCTAACGTCCAACCTGAACCTCCCCTGGCGCAGCCTGAGACTGTGTCCTCTTGTTCTGGTACTGGGTGCCTGGGAGAAGAGACCATCATCTGCCTGTCTACAACCTCCCTTCAGGTAGTTGTGGAGAGTGATAAGGTCGCCCCTGAGTCTCCTCTTCTTCAGGCTGAGCAACCCAGCTCCCTCAGTCTTTCCTCGTAGGGCTTGTGTTCCAAACCCCTCACCAACTTTGTTGCTCAAGGCTTCATCCAAGAGGGCCCTGAGCACCTCCAGGGAGGTGTGTGGGGAGAGAACTGAACTTTCTCACTACCACAGGCATAGGCATCCACAACCTCCCTGGGCAACCTGTGCCAGTGTCTCACTGCCCTGACAGTAAAGAATTGCTTTCTAATCTCCAGTCTAAATCTGCCCTCTGCGAGCTTCAGTTGATTCCCTCTCTATGCTGTATCCTTTCGTTACATACCAAGGCAGACAGGCAAAGGCAAAGGAGCTTTACTATTTTATTTTATTATTTAATATTTTATGGGGGTTTTTTTGTTTTAACTTTATTTTAATTTTTATTTCTTATTTTAACTTTTATTTCTTATTTTAGTTTTTATTTCTTATTTTCATTTTTATTTCTTATTTCTTGTTTTAATTTTTATTTCTTATTTATTATTTTAATTTGTATTTCTTATTTTTATTTTCATTTTTATTTCCTCTTTTTATTTTATTTTTACTTCTTATTTTATTTCTATTTTTTCTTATTTAATTTCTTATTTTATTTTCATTGTTATTTCTAATTTTATTTATTTTTTAATTATTTCTATTTTATTTTTGTTTCTTAAATTTTCTTATTTTATTTTCATTTTTATTTTATTTTTATTTTCATTTTTATTTTATTTTATTTTTATTTTTGCTTCTTATTTTTATTTTATTCTAATTTTTATTTCTTATTTTAATTTTTATTTCTTATTTCTTATTTTAATTTTTATTTCCTCTTTTTATTTTCTTTTCACTTCTTATTTTTTATTTTTTCTCATTTTCATTTCTTATTTTATTTTAATTTTTATTTCTCATTTTATTTATTTTTTAAATTGTTTTTTTTACTTTATTTTTCTTATTTTAAATTTTCTTATTTTATTTTCCTTTTTATTTTAATTTTATTTTTGCTTCTTATTTTTGTTTTATTTTATTCTAATTTATATTTCTTATTTCTTATTTCAATTTTTATTTCTTCTTTTTATTTTCTTTTTACTTCTTATTTTTATTTTATTTTATTCTAATTTTTATTTATTATTTTAATTTTTATTTCTTATTTTAATTTTTATTTCTTATTTTAATTTTATTTATTTTTTATTTTTTAATTTTTATTTCTCATTTTATTTTTAATTTCTTATTTTATTTTCATTCTAATTTCTTATTTTATTTTTAATTTTGCTTATTTTTATTTTATTTTATTCTAATTTTATTTTCTTATTTTAATTTTTATTTGTTATTTTAATTTTATTTTATTTTATTTTATTTTATTTTTATTTTATTTTATTTTTATTTCTCTTTTTATTTCTCATTTTATTTCCATTTTAATTTCTTATTTTATTTCTCTTTTTATTTTAGGTTTATTTTTATATCTTTTTTTTTTAATGTTTTTTTCACTCCAACTTCCCGAGGTTTGCACTGGCTAAACCAGTGGGGAAAGGCAATGCAGGGAGGCTTTTCTCTTGCCTGCACCCTGGGAGGGGAGCAATGCTGGTGGGTGCTGGATCTGACCCTTCAGCCGGAGCCTTCAGACGCTTCAGTGATTTTAGAGCTCCTTTACACAGCTGGCAGCAGCCTTGTGCTGCTTAACATTTTCCTACGAGCTGCTTCAATTACAGCAGGGCAGGGCTGCACAATGCCCTTCTCTATTTTTAATCAGAAAGTCTGCTTAAGGTAAAGAGAAACCTGTCTGAAACTGGAAACACTCCAGAAACGGAAATAGGCAACCCAAGGTGGCAAAGCAAGCAGGGAGCTCTTCAGCCCCTAAGCTTTCCTGACCCAGAAATGATGATCATTGTTTGCTTTGCCTCAGCACTGAGTCCAGTCCATAACTTCTCTTTCTCCTTCCTCAGAAGGGGAATTTTTCCCCATTTGCAGGTAGGAGCTGACAGTAATTGGCCGCTGCTGCCTGGCTGCTGCTCACGCCGTAATAATACCACATAAAATAAATGGCCCCGTGTTGTTATCAACAGCTTTCTGCACACTGGGTCCAGCTTGGGTTATATTAGCTCGTGGAAAAGAATTCTGCAGATTGCACATAAAGAGGGGACAGTGCCACCCTCATCAAAACAACAGAGTATTAGCGTCACCCTCGTAAAAAGCTCCTCCGGGTCGGGGAGTGCTCAGCTTTCTGGGAAGGCTGCAGCAGTGTTCAGGGCACATCCTGCAGCTTTGCTCCTAAAGGACAGAGATGCTGGGAAGGAACTTCCAGCACCACAGCTCCACCGGGCACCTCGGGCGTGGAGGTGTGGCACTTTGTGCCATGGTTTAGTCATGAGGTCTGTGGTGACAGGTTGGACTTGATGATCTTTGAGGTCTCTTCCAACCTTGGTGACTCTGTGCCACATCCAATCCCCTCTTGAACACCTCCAGGGATGGGGACTCCACCACCTCCCTGGGCAGCACATTCCAATGGCTAACAACTCTCTCTGGGAAGAACTTTCTCCTCACCTCGAGCTTAAACTTCCCCTGGCACAGCTTGAGACTGTGTCCTCTTGTTCTGGTGCTGGTTGCCTGGGAGAAAAGACCATCCCCTCCTGGCTACAACCTCCCTTCAGGTAGTTGTAAACAGCAAGAAGGTCTCCCCTGAGCCTCCTCTTCTCCAGGCTAAACAACCCCAGCTCCCTCAGCCTCTCCTCATAGGGCTTGTGCTTGAGGCTTCTCCCCAGCCTTGTTGTGCTTCTCTGGACACGTTCAAGAGTCTGAGGGGCCCAGAACTGGACACAGGACTCAAGGTGTGGCCTAACCAGTGCTGAGTACAGGGGCACAAGGACTTCCCTGCTCCTGCTGGCCACACTATTCTTGATTTAGCATTGCCAGGGACCCGCAAGCTCTGGAGCCCCGCCGTCGGCCCCCATCTCAACCTGTGGGAGCTTTGGGAGCTCCTCGTGGGTCTGGCTGCACATGGACTACCTGCCTTCAGTCCTGAGCATTGCTCACACTGCAAAAAAAAATGTGTAGCAATAATAAAAAGAAACAAACAAACAAGGCAAAGGAAAGAGAAGAGGAAAACAAAGCCCTCCTGTGCTTTCAATTCTCCGGCAATTGGCAAGAGTTTAATGTGTATATATCACTAACGCTCTTTTTATCAGCTCCAGTCCCACTGGCATCATTTTTTTTTTTCTCTCAAACCCCCCTCTTTTTGCAGTGTAATTGCTGTTTGTTTTGTCATTTCTCAGTGGACAATTACAGTTCAAAAAACAAGAGTGCCTTTGAAGATGGCAAGCGGCGTGCGCGGGGGCTTCATTAATCCCCTATTAATACCCCAGCGGCACGCACTCCAACCCGACCTGCCTGGGGCCTGGGACGTGAAAATCTGCCTTTGCAAAGCAATAATGATTTGATCTATTTAAAATACTCCCAGTATTAGCCTGGTTTCCTGGATACATTTCAACGTCAGCAAGCTGGGAGGCTGAAATATCTCCCGTATGTTGGTACCAACCAACCCTCGGGCGACCGGAAAGGCGAAAAAGAACCCTCCCAATGCTTGCCTTTTTTGTCTGGAGGGGGGGTGGAAAGGGAGAGACAAAGCTGGCTGTGGTTTGAGATGCCTTGCCTGGCTTGTCCCAGGATGGGGTTTTTTTCCTGCAGCTGGTACTGGGAATAAAGTCCTAAGAGTAAAAAGAGATCGTGGTTCAGACGAGCAGCTCTGCAGCCAAGAGCGGCCAGGGTCACCTCACTGAGCCTGTCAGGCACACAATGCCTTTTGTGAAGGTAGCAGGAGACTTTCCAAGCCCTGAAGGTGGAGAGATGTCAAAAGTAATAAGAGCTGTTAAAAAGAAAAGGAAAAAAGAAAGAAAAAAGAAGCATGTGTGTGTGGAGATGAAGCAAGTTTCCTGGCCCTGGGGGGCTCAGTTTTACTGTTTCTACTGTAAAGGAGTTCTGGTGAAGGCAGGGTTCATGGTGCTCACCACCCACCCACCCACCCATCCATCCATCTGAGGCTTCCTCTAAGTGCTTGATTGGTCATTAGAAATGTTCCTCCTTTATTAGCAGTATTCTTCATTCCTAAATAAACCTGTTTGGTGAGAGTTAGTGCTCAGGACCGTGCCAATAGCTGTGTCCCACTCCTGAAGAGGAGCATCTGCAGGTGCTTGGACTCTGCTGCATCATGGCTTGCTGCACCCTGTTCCCTGCATCCCATCCTCCTGATCCAATCCTGTTCAATTCTCTCCCACTGCATCCCATCCCGCTATACCTCATCCTGCTGGCCCTACCCCACTGCATCCCATCCAGATAACCTTATCCCACTGCATCTCACCCTGCTGATCACATCCTGCTGGATCTCATCCTGCTGTATCCCATCCTGCTGATCCCTTCCCACTCCATCCCATTGCACTGCATGCCATCCTTCTGATCCAGTCCTGCTGCATCTCATCCCTCTGCCTCCCATATTACTGATCCCACCCCCTACATCCCACCCTGCTGCACCCTGGCCCATCCCACTGCTCAGGCTGCTAGGGACAACTGGGAGCCGAGGTGCCCTGGGGCTGATGAGAAGCAGATATGCCCTGAGCAGGAGGAGTGGGCATGGGATGCCCCTGGGCTCTCTGCTCTCTTGTTTTCCACTTCTGCAGGTTGAGATGTTTAAAAATGCATGAGATGCCCCAGGCAGCCTGAACTCTGCGGTGAACAGCTCCAGCCCTGAGTTTGCTGCTCGTTGTTGCTGTACCCTTTAATGGAAAAGGAATGTGCTTGGGGGGCAGTCAAGGCCTGCATTGCTGGCAGAGGCTTGCAGCAGAGGAGCTGCTGGTGCTCCCTAAATGGGATGATGCTTCCAGGTACATCGTCCCCACTCAGCCACCAGTCCCTGAGGGAAGCAGCATCACCACCTCTGCTTGGATCTGTTGGGAGCACAAGGGCTGGCTCAGGCTCCTTGCAGGGTTTGGGTAGCTTTCCTTCAGTTTTAGAGCACTTGTTCCTCACAGTCCCAGCACTTCCCTCAGCCCATGCCACAATCAGGCCAGACAAGAGCCAGGCTCCACTCCAGCTCTGAACAAAACTTGAAGCAGCACCTATTGCTTTTGTGATTCAGCTTTTAAGAGGAAAGTGGTCACATATAGGGAACTTTTTGTTCAAATAGCTCCAAATGAGCCCCCAACATCACTCACTACTCTCTTGAGGTATAAGAAGGGTCAGAACAAGCTGATCCCTCTCCAATAATGAGATTTAAAGTCAAAAGCACCATTTGAATCTCTGCAGAGAGCTCTGGGTTTTACTGGGTGTGTGGAGGACAAAAATAGCTTCTGTCAAAGATGCAAATGGGGCCCCAGACTCGTGTCCTAGGACAAAGGGCTTTTCCCAGAGGAAAGGAAGGAATTTTATTCTGGCTTTGCAAATAGGAGAGACAGCCCTAGAGCAGGAAGAAGTTTGCTGAGGCCATTGGAGCAGGTGGTGGTGGAGGCACCAAGCGTGGGAGAAGGGTTAGTGATGTTGGAATGGGTCCAGAGGAGGTCACAGCAATGATCCAAGGGCTGGGAGCCCTCTGCTGTGAAGACAGGATGAGAGAATTGGGGTTTTTCAGCCTGGAGAAAAGGAAGCTCCAGTGAGATCTTCTTGTGGCCTTTCAGCACTTAAAGGAGTCAGTCAGAAAGCTGGGGCCAGACATTCTAGAAGGACAAGGGGTGATGGTTTAAACTAAAAGAGGGGGATTTAGACTAGAGAGATGGGAGAAATTGTTGACACTGAGGGTGGTTAGACACTGGTCCAGGTTTCCCAGGGAGGTGGTAGATGCCCCATCCCTGCAACCATTGCAGGTGAGGTTGGTTGTGGCTCTGAGCAACCTGCCCTAGTTGCAGGTGTCCCTGCTGACTGCAGAGGGGTTGGAGTGGATGATCTGTGAAGGTCACTTCCAACCCCAAACCATCCTTTGGTGGGCTGCATCTTTGGTGGATGCCTGGCTGGGAGATGTGGCTGTGCCAGCCCCCAGGAGAGCTTGCCAGAACAGGGCAGCAGTGCCATGATTTGGTGCAAGTGCAGGTACTTGGCCACTTTGCTGTTCTTTCCAGCACGTTCCTGTTGCAAGGTGTGACCTGGAGCCCTCTTCCTTCCCACCCAGCACTGCTGGGCAGGGAGAGGAGATCACAATGGGTGATGGAAAAGGCTGGCTGGGAAAGGAGAAAGGAAAAGGGAGCTGCTCAAAAGAGCTGCCATGAAGTCATTCTCCTAGAGCTGAAAAGGCTTCCTCCAGTCAACCTGATGAGGCTTGGGAGGCTGTGTCTAGCAGGGAGACGAGCAGCCCTGGAATTACAGCGTGGTAATTGCTCGGTACTTAAAGTCCAGGTCTAGAAGATCTCCAAGTAATAACTCATTGGAAAGATATTGAGTTCTCATCACAAAGAGGAAATATGGTCTCTAAACAGGCAGCTAATGGCATGCCATTTATCTGATGGCAAATCACCCACGTTCATTACTCTCTGCAGCACAGCCAGAAAGAGAAATACAAAATTAGCTGAAGGAGAGAGGCAAGAAGGGAAGGACACATTTCCTTCCAGTCTTTCTTCAAGGGTGGCTCCTGAAATTCAGACAGCAGCTATTTGTACCCAGGGCTGCTGCCAGCATGACCCAGCCAGGAAAAACTATTTTATGTGCATCTTCCTCCCTGGAGACATGAAGAATGTTTTCCGTTATTATTTTCACACCACTCAGATCTCCTGTTGAGAAAACCTTCACCACTCATCAAGGAAAAACTGGGACTGGTGGAACTGTTATTGTTCTTGCTCATCTTTGCCAGAGCTGTGGCTCCAGGGCTGAACAAAGACCAGATACTCTTTTATTCCTTTCCAGCTCCTGAGTGTCTCCATACTGAGGTTCTGAATGCCTCGCCGCTTCCTCTGCTTTACAGCTTCCTTCCTCCTGGCTTCTTTTGCCTTCTTCCAGGTATTTCTGGTGGAGGAAATGGCTTCCTGGCTGCCCCAGGCTTTTTATACGGGATGGGTAATGTTTTCCAAGTAAAGAGTGAGGTCTGCAGCAAGTGCTGGGTAAGCCCAGGCAAGAGGCACCCCACCTGGGCATCACAATAGAACAGCCATGGTCTTTCTATCCACCCTTCCTGATAGCAACATAAACTTCAGTTTACTGAATCCTAGGATGGTTTGGGTTGAAAGGACTTTTAAAGGCCATCTAGGCCAACCTCACTACAGTCAGCAGGGACATCTTCAGCTAAAGCAGGTTGCTCAGAGCCCTGAACAATCTGGCCTGGAATGGTTCCAGGGCATCTCCCACCTCTCTGAGCAACCTAGGCCAGGGTCTCAACCATCATTGCCTGTCCTGTCACAACAAGCCCTCCTTAAAATTCTGGCCCTAGCTTTCATACCAGCCCCTTGAAGTACTGAAGTACATGAGAAGTTCTCCCTGGAGCCTTCTCCACTCCAGGCTGGGGTTCCAGCCCTTGGATCATTATCGTGGTCTCCTCTGGCTCCACTCAAGCAGGTTCATATCTCTCCTGTGCTGGTTCCCCACCTGTGTTTCATAGGAGCTGTGCAGTCCCAAGTCTTGACAACATGTCTGAAGGAGATGGGGAGGAGAGGAGAGCCTGCAGGATCTTTAAAAGCCATCAGTGATGGGGGACTGACAGACCATGGGCTCATCTCCTTCTGCCTCAGGGTGATGCTTTGTGTTGAAACATAGCTAAACTCTCAAGCTCCTTCCAAAAAATCCTCCTTTGTGTCACCAGCTGCTGTTGAGATGCCTGAAGGACTGACCCTTGCTCAATGCCTGTGAACATCCCTGCCTGGTGCAGCAGCCCCTGGGCATTGCTGAGTGCTTGCAGGTTGCACAGGCTGGAGGAAAATAACCTGCTAATTACAGCTTCCATTTCTGTGCACTGTGGAGTAAGTGCCTTCATGGAAAGAGGCTCCTTCATCAATTAATCATCCTTCATCCTGGAGTCAGGGAAGAAGACTGTGAAAAGAGACTGTGAAAAAGCAGCAGTGCTTCTTAACACTTGATTTGCCTTTTCTAGGAAATCAGAGGGACACAGTGGGTTGCAGTCTGTTTATCTGAGGCTGCTGTTGATTTTGCTTCCTGCTTTCTGATGGCCAACAGGGAGTTATAAACCCCTGAACTGACCTTGATTTTTCTTGGGGGGGGGGGGGTCAATTTGCTTCAAAGAGTTCCATTTCCCTCCAGCACGACTCCAAGAATGCTCCAGAAATGATGTGGTATTTTATTTCCTCTTAGTCATGGTCAAGCAGCATCCAAGTCATCGTTTTGTGCTTGCCACAGGTTGGAAATTTGTCATTTTAATGTGACTGGAGATCCTGGAGGTCCTGAGCTCTCACCTGCTGCTGCCAGGGCCAAGTCCTCGGTGGGACTTTCTCCCCGCAGCAGCCCTGTAACCTTCTAATTCATCTAATCCTGTGCCTGGAGAAAACCCAAACAGCTCAGGGCAGGGAGGGGAGGCACTTTTTTGCTTTCCCTTTTGGAAGGTGGCTCAACAGCACTGCTGCTGTTTTCTGCTTTTCATCACCTTTCCTCAGATTCCCCCCAAATGGCCACCACCTCCTCCCCCCAGGGCAGATGCATTTTAGTGATGGACAGAGGAGTCCAGGGATGGGAACTAGCAAGTTAGATTTGGGGGCAGTTCCAACAGTCTTGCTCTTGGAGAGCATCACACAATCATCTCATCATTAAGGTTGGAAAAGACCTCTAAGATCATCAGGGCCAACTGTCAACCCAACACCACCATGCCCATCATGCCCCAGAGTGCCATGGTTACTAATTTTTCTAACACCTCCAGGGATGGTGCCTCTGAACAGGGCTGCTGGCTGGCAGAAGTCCTGTGGCTGGCTGACTCTGGCAGAAGTTAGTGAGTCACCACCAACTGGTGCAAAAAAGATCCACACAGCACCAGGCAAGTTGCCTCAGGAGCTTCATCAACTCACAGCTGAGACCTCCAAGCTTCATCTCAATCACAACATTCCCTGCAACAATTTTCACAGAATCATGGAATGTTAGGGGTTGGAAGGGACCTCTGGAGATCATCCAGTCCAACCCCACAGCCAATGCAGGATCACCTAGGGCAGGTCACACAGGAACATGTCCAGGTAGATTTTCACAGGCTCACAGGATGTTAGGAGTTGGAAAGAGATCATCAAGTCCAACCCCACTGCCAGAGCAGGACCATACAATCTAGCTCAGGTCACAGAGGAATGCATTCAGATGGGCCTTGAAAGTCTCCAGAGAAGGAGACTCCACAACCCCTCTGGGCAGCCTGTTCCAGCGCTCTGTGGCCCTTACAGTAAAGAAGTTCCCCCTTGTGTTGAGGTGGAACCTCCTGTGCTGCAGCTTACATCCATTGCTCCTTGTCCCATCACAGGGAGCAAGTGAGCAGAGCCTGCCCCCTCCTGACCCCCAGCCCTCAGATATTTATGAAATCCCCCCTCAGTCTTCTCTTTTCCAGACTAAAAACCCCAGGTCCCTCAGCCTTTCCTCACCAGGCAGTGCTCCAGTCCCCTAAGCATCCTTGTAGCCCTCCGCTGGACCTTCTCCAGCAGATCCCAGAAATGCTCCAGAGAAGGAGATTCCACAACCTCTCTGGAGGTTGAATGTTGAATCATTTAGGGATCCCCATGGCCAAAGCCTCAGTGACATCAGCAGTAGGTGATGGCCCAGCCTTGAAGAGGGCAGCAGGACAGCCCAGCCCCCTGGGGAGGGACAGGGAAGGCAGAAGGGATGCTGGCACCCATGGCGGCTGTGTCCCCTTTGCCTGGGCTTGGAGGCAGGCCGGATTCACAAGAGGAGCAATCATTTGCAGAGCATGTGCCAAGGCAGAACATCCAGGATAAATCACTCAGACGATAACAACAAAAGCCTCTGGGGAAATCTCTGCTGCTGCATTTGTTGGGTTGCTTTGCTTTTAGGTTTGGTTTGCACTTGAAGTCACTTAAGGAACCCTCATGTTGAAATCTTCAGCGAGCCTCACCGTGGGGGGTATTAGGAAATATTGATAAATAATGCTTGGCACTTGTGGGGCTCTCAGTGAGTGGCACAAACATTGTCACAGCAGTCGGACCTGATGCCTCTGTGCTTTACCCCCTGTGGCTCTTCCCGCCCCCGAAGGCAAGGTGCAGGATGATCCTTCGCATGGGCAACATCCCCCAGCCTGCAGCCCCCTGCACCCCTGCCCGCAGTTTCCTCCCTTGGGAAGGGGCTTTTAGCTCAGCAGAAAGACTCATTTAATCCCAAACTTCCCCAAGAAGCAATCTATTAGCTGTAAAGCAGCTTCCACACTTTATTTGCTGGTAATTTACAGCCCACACTGCGAGACAGGGTAATACTTGCAAGCAATTAACCAGAGGATGACTCAACAACAGCCACCTCGGGTCAGATTTTCAAGTGTTCATCGTTCATAATTAAGAAGGGATTTGGGAAAACAAGGGCTGCTGCCCTGCTCCCAGCACCTCTGTGCCCCAGCAGCTCCCGCAGCTAAGCCTCAGGGGCTCCTCTCCATGCTGGAGGAAGAGGAGATCTTCATTAAAGAGAGGAGGAAGAGTATGAAGGGGCCGTAAGCGATGCCGCCTGCTAGTCACTCACCAGGAGGTCTTTGGATGCTGTCTGCAGCAGTTTAAGCTGAGCCTTGCAAGGCTGCAGCCCCTAAGGCTGTGCTGGGTCTGGCATGAGGGAGGTTTTCCTGAAACCCTTCAGGAAGTTGCCCTCTTCCAGCAGCCTGTCACCTCCCAACATCTCTGCCTCCCATCCTGGGTGACCTGGCCAGGCTCAGCTGCAGGAGGAAAGCAAGGAGAACTTTTTAACCCTCACCAACCACTGGAACAGGCTCACCCACAGGCTGAATCCCCCAGCCCAGAGAGGCGCTTAGCAGACACAGAGATGTGATGCTGAGGGACGTGGTTTAGCACCAGGCTTGCCAGAGTTAGGCTCGATGATCTTCAAGGTCCTTTCCAGCCAAAATGATTCTATGACTCTACAAACAGAGAGCACAGTCCACACGTGCAACCCCCTGGATTTTACAAGCCTCATCATGGGTGAAATTGGGATGCTCCAACATGAGGCAGGACCAGAGAGCTGGCTCTAAGCAAAGCGAGGCCATGCTGCCCTCCCGCCAGCTGGGGTCCTGCTGTCAGAGCCAGTTACTGTCTGATCTCCCCAGGAGAGATGAGGAGTGTTTGACTTGGATTTACATCTCTCTGCAGAGATTCTCACTGTTCTTGGGAGGTGTGACATGTCCCTGCTGACACAGCTGATGACAGCAGTTAGCTGTGGGGTACTAGTTCGGGAACAGAGACACAGTACTTAAGCTGTCACTTAGCAGTGTTCCCCAGCAGAGCCTGTGGCAGTCCCAGCAGTGTCCCTGAATGTCACCAGGCTGGGGCTAACCCAAGCCTCCAGACACAACACTGTTTGCCTGTTGGATGAGACCGTGCTGGCTGAGTGGAGGGATCCCAAGCTGCACTACTCTTCCACCTGAGGGCATCTGGCACCTTCTTTCCCTGCCCTGACTCCAAACAGCTCCAGCTGCCCCTCTGCTGCTTATCCTCTGGGTTGCCCTTGCTTCAGAAAATGACTCAATTGACTAGCTGCTGCTTCTCATCACTGCTGGTAGCAACCAAGCAATAGCCCAGGTAGTGATGGAGGGGCTGGAGAGGGAAGATAATGGGATGGGACCAGCATGGAAGGTCCAGCTCTCCCCATGATGACCCCAGAGGACAGCTGGGTTACAGCCAAGGGTTTGCAGGCACAGAAGCGTTAATAGTCTCTGGTTCACGGTGCTATAAAAGGGAGGGGGTTGCAGCTGCTTTCTATTTTGGGGAGGGAGGAGACCAAATGCAAGTGCTGCTCATGAGCAGTGCAGGGCTAAGGGCACTCCTAGCTGGGCAGGGCTGCCTGCCCCACAGCTTTCCCCTTCTCCCCATGGCCCCTGCTCTAAATGAATCAGCCTTTCACAGCAGCGACGGGTGGACAGGGACATTGTCACCTCTTGAGGTGTCCTTGTGCCATTTCCCTCCTGGGGTCCCCTGCTTCCCAGCTAGCTGGTGGCCCACGGCACTTGCCTAGCAATTTTCACAGCAGGAAAGACCAACCACAGCACCAGGCTCTAGAAAAGCTGCTGAATTATCAGGGTTTTTTTTTTTTGCCACAAACCATTATTCATTATCTGTGTTTTGCTGGATAACCTGAACCCTGTAGGAAAGGGGGGGAGAGAAAAAGAAGAAAAAAAGAAGAAAAAAAGGGCTCCTTCTTCTGCAGTCAGCTGTATTTTAATAAGTTACATTATGGGTAAAACATCCCCAGAGACAATCCCAGCATCGTTCCATTTATCAGCCATGCAAAGTTCAGAGTAAAAATACTCCAAGGTGAGGTAATGTACTGTGACATTGTGCAAGTTAATTTGTAAAAGAATTAACTGCCTTCAGAGCAGGAGGAGAGGCACAAACTGCTTTCTTCAGCCAGCTTTGGAGTGGCCCTAAAATGAAATGTACTGACAGCAAAGCATTTCTGCCTTTAAGAGAGGGGTTTGGGAAGCTGAGGGCTGGGAGAAGTGCTAAAAGTGCAATGAGTAAAAGCAGAGCTGGAATTAGAGCTGCCTGGCTAGGTCAGTCCAGGGAACTTAGAATCATAGAATCAATAAGGTTGGAAAAGACCTCAGAGATCATCAAGTCCAACCTGTCACCCAACACCATGGATCCAAGTGCCACATCCAGTCCCTTTCTGAGCACCTCCAGGGATGGTGACTCCACCACCTCCCTGGGCAGCACATTCCAATGGCCAATCTCTCTTTCTGGGAAGAACTTTCTCCTCACGTCCAGCCTAAACCTCCCCTGGCACAGCTTGAGACTGTGTCCTCTTGTTCTGGTGCTGGTTGCCTGGGAGAAGAGACCAACCCTGACCTGGCTCCAACCTCCCTTCAGGTAGTTGTAGAGGGCAATGAGGTCTCCCCTGAGCCACCTCTTCTCCAGGCTAAGCAACCCCAGCTCCCTCAGCATCTCCTCGCAGGCCATGGGCCAGGACAAAGTCTGCCCCAGAGATCCAGCACTTCTGACTGTCCAGCAGATCAAGGGAGGTTCTCCTTCTCCTCTACTCTATCTTGGTGAGGCAACATGTGGAATATTGTGCCCAGTATTGGGCTCCCCAGTTGAAGAGGGACAGGGATCTGCTGGAGAGTCCAACAGTGAGCTATGGGGATGATTGAGGGACTGGAGCATGTGCCCTTGAGGAGAGGCTGAGAGCCCTGGGGCTTTTTAGTCTGGAGAAGACTGAAAGGGGATTTAAGAAGTATTTAGAAATATCTGAGGGCTGGGCGTCAAGAGGGAGGGGACAGGCTCTGCTCAGTTGCACCCTGGGACAGGACAAGGGGCAATGGATAGAAACTCCAGCACAGGAGGTTCCACCTTAACATGAGGAGGAACTTCTTCACTGTGAGGGCCACAGAGCACTGGAGCAGGCTGACCACAGAGATTGTCTCTGAAGAGGCTGTCTCCTCCTCTGAAGACTTTCCAGACCCATCTGGATGTGTTCCTGTGTGACCTGTGCTGGATTCTATGGTCCTGCTCTGGCAGGAGGGTTGGACTCAATGATCTTCAGAGGTGCCTTCCAACCCCTAACGTCCTGTGAGCCTGTGATCCTACAACTGTTGGGTAAGTCACTCTCTACAGCTACCTGAAGGGAGGTTGTCATGAGGTGGGTGTTGTGTTGGTCTCTTCTCCTAAGTAAGTAATGATAAAACAAGAGGGAATGACCTCAAGCTGCACCAGGAGAGGTTTAGGCTGGACATTAAGAAAACATTTTTCACTGAAAGGGTTGTCAAGAACTGGAACAGGCTGCCCAGGGAGGTGGTGGACTCACCATCACTAGATGTGTTTAAAAGCTGTGGTGGTTAGGGGCTTGGGTTAGTGGTGGGCTTGGTAGAGTAGGGTTAATGGTTAGGCTTGATCTTGAAGGTCTTTTCCAACCCAAATGATTCTATGATTCCCATCATTTGGAGCACTGCTTCACTGCCTGGTCTCCTTGTTACTGTTAAATATTAAGAAGGGCCCTGGGATGATGGAGGCCATTGAAGGCTTGCCCTGCTCTAAGAGACTTCTCTTCTTCAGGCTGTGGTTGGTCTTCCCCAAGTGCCTCCAGGGCATGGGATCTCTTTTGGGTGACTCCTGGCACCTCCTTGGGCTATTCTCCCTTCCTCACTGTATGCAGCTGGAGATGCAGACACATTCCAAGGTGAATCCATAATGGGGGACACACATCACACCAAGCTTTGCTGGTGATGTTCCCCCTAAGCTTTCCTGGTGATACCCTCCCCCATGCTTTGAGTCCATCCCCTGGCTGCAGTGACATACATCTCCTGCACACCCAACCTGCCACCAGCAATGCCTGATGGAGCTGGGAGAAGCCTTCCTGGGCTCATATTCCAACGAATGTTTGCAAATCATTTCATAGATTCATGGAATGGGTTTGGCTTGGAAGGGACCTTCAAGATCATCCAGTTCTAACCCCCCTGCCATGGGCAGGGACACCTTCTACCAGCCCAGGTTGCTCAAGGTCTCTTTCGACCTCAACTTTAACACCTCCAGGGAGGGGGCATCCATGACCTCACTCAGCAACCTGTTCCAGTGTCTCCCCACCCTCACTGCAAAGCATTTCTTCCTAATCTCCAGTCTCAATCTCCCCTTCTTAGGCTTTGATCCATTCTCTCTCACTCTGTCACTACAAGCCCTTGTAAAGTCCCTCCCCAGCTCTCATGTAGACCCCTTTTCAGGTACTTCCCCTTTTTTTCCTTTGGCAGCTCTCCCCTCTGCCTGCAAATGCAGTGAGGAGTCTATTTAGCAACTGTTTTCCAATACAATGATTTATAAGAGCTCAGGCAAATGAAATTGCTGGAGGAAGAGCAGAGCAGCTTGGGCCCCCGGCTGGCCTAATGAAGTCCCATCGAAGTTCCTGTTTGTTGCCAGCTATTAATTCTCCCTCTGATTCAGCCCCCAAATTACTTTTCCTAGAACTGGATCTAAATATGAAAATCAATTAAGAAAGGAGCAAGCAGCTATGGCTGGGAGAGGGGAAAGGAGGCAAATGTAATGACAAATCACCTGGTTCCTTTGGAGCATGCAAATGAACACTCTGAGTGTATGTTGGGGAAGGGGAGCTTGGAAAGGCAGCTTCACACAAACCACTGGATCAATTTTCTGAGCCTGAGCATTGGAGAATCTTCAAAGCTACCCAGAGCTCTGTCTCAGAATAAAAGTACCCAAGTAAAAAAAGAGAGAGACAAGAAATCAATGCTGATAATTAATTTAACAGGATCTATTCCTGCTTTCTCCTTCCAGTCAATGCAAAGAGATACAGTAGCTGAATTTTACATTTCCATAGAGATTGGGCTGGGACAAAATGAATAAATGCTCATAAATTACTTCAAAAGCTCCACAACGTGGTTGGAGTGAGGCTTTTTAATTAACTGGAGGAATTTGTCATCTCTTTTCCCCCACCACCCTTGTGAGGGGAGGTGATTGTAATCCAGCGGGCTTGGGCCGTCAGAGGTGGTGCTGCTGCTGTAGAGCAGAGTGTGGAACAGCTTTCAGCTGGAGAGCATCACCTCCCCTGCCCCTTTTTCAGAGGGATTTTGTCTGTCACTGGTTTCACCTGGTGCCCTCCTTCCATTATGAAGTCCTGGAGCTTGTGTCCCAGTCAGGATCCTGTGTGTCCTGCAAATAGGAGCTGGCTGGGATTTTGCAGGGTTGCTCTAGTGGGGACAGACTTTCCAGCAGGGCCTGTTGTGACAGGACAAGGGGTGATAGGGTTTGGACTAAAAAAGGGAGATTCAGATTGGAGAGAAGGAAGGAATTTTTTACTGTGAGGGTGGTAAGACACTGGCCTGAGTTTCCCAGCAGGGTGGTAGCTGGCCCATCCCTGGGACCATTGCAGGTCAGGTTATGTGTGGCTCTGAGAAACCTGCTCTAGTTGCAGATGTCCCTGCTCAGTGCAGGGGGGTTGGACATAGAATAGAATAGACCAGACCAGGTTGGAAAAGACCTTTGAGATCATCACGTCCAACCCATCACCCAACACCATCTAATCAACTAAACCATGGCACCAAGCACCCCATCAAGTCTCCTCCTAAACACCTCCAATGATGGTGACTCCACCACCTCCCTGGGCAGCCCATTCCAATGGGCAATCACTCTCTCTGTGTAGAATTTCTTCCTAACCTCCAGCCTAAACCTCCCCTGGCACAGCCTGAGACTGTGTTCTCTTGTTCTGGTGCTGGTTGCCTGGGAGAAGAGACCAACCTCCGCCTGTCCACCACCTCTTTTCAGGTAGTTGTAGAGAGCCAGGTCATCTTGAGTGCAATCACATGGCACTTCCAGGATGGCCAAGGGATCAGGCCCAGACATCATGGATTTAGGAAGGGCAGGTCCTGCCTGACCAACCTGATCTCCTTCTATGATCAGGTGACTGCCTGGTGGATGTGGGGAGGGTTGTGGATGTAGTCTACCTGGACCTCAGCAAGGCCTTTGACACCATCCCCCACAGCAAACTGCTGGCCAAGCTGTCAGCCCATGGCTTGGACAGGAGCACACTGCGATGGGTTAGGAACTGGCTGGATGGCCGAGCCCAGAGAGTGGTGGTGAATGGTGCCACATCCAGCTGGCAGCCAGTCAGTAGTGGTGTGCCCCAAGGATCAGTGCTGGGCCCTGTGCTCTTTAACATCTTTATTGATCATCTGGATGAGGGCATTGAGTCCATCATCAGTAAATTTGCTGACGACACCAAGCTGGGGGCAAGAGTTGATCTGCTGGAGGGTAGAGAGGCTCTGCAGAGGGACCTCGACAGGCTGGACAGATGGGCAGAGTCCAAGGGCAGGAGATTGAACACATCCAAGTGCCGGGTTCTGCACATTGGCCACAGCAACCCCATGCAGTGCTACAGGCTGGGGTCAGAGTGGCTGGAGAGCGGCCAGGCAGAGAGGGACCTGGGGGTGCTGGTTGATGGTAGGCTGAACATGAGCCTGCAGTGTGCCCAGGCAGCCAAGAGGGCCAACTTAGATGACCTTGAAAGTTCCCTTCTGGCCCAAACCACTTTGTGAGTCTCTCTAAATAGTTTGGGGTTTTGTAGAGCGAGTAAACAGCTGAAGGGTTTCGCAGAGCTGCTCCAGGACACACTTGGGTCCTGGAGGCGGCAGGGCAGCAGCACCACCTTTGCTCTGTCCAGCTGCAGGCGGAGAGGAGCTGGCTTTTAATTATTCAGAAGTCATCTTCCCTCCCATTAGAAACAAATGGGGAGCGGATGGATTTTGGTAATGAATCCCCAGGAGGGTGCTTAAGTTTAAAGCAAAACCTGTCCAGTTAAATGCACCCTGTGGAAATGGATTTGATCGCTCTAATCTTCCAGCTCCAATTTGGTGGTGGCAGTGTTAGCATACTGCCAGGCAGAAGGGCTGTGCAAGGAATATGAAAGGTAGAAAATAAGGAAGAAAAATTACTTCAGGCAGCTTTCACCTTTGATCTCGTGTTCAGCGATGAGGTGGAGGTCAAGGGATGAGAGGAGCTGGGGGATGAGAGGAGCCAGGGACTCGCGGCTGCAGCATCTGTCTGGGTTTGCCTGGCTGCCCCCCTGCTGAGCAGGGTTTGCCTGCAGAGATGCCTTTGCTCTGAGAACGGGAAAGGAGTTCTGGCTTTTGAGAGTTTCAGACCTATTTAGTATGTAGTTTGCTGTGGCCATGCTGGGGTGAGAGGAGGAACACACCCAAGCAACGCAGACATGGAAGAAAGCCTGCGGAAAGGACTATGTGAAAACCAGGGCTGGGTTTTGCTGCTGTCATTGGCCTTGCTCCATCTGCAAATTGTTCAGGAACTGCTTGATTTCCAGGAAAATATCCTATGTAGCTTGACTAATGCATGGGAACCCCAGCTGAAGGCGATGGCTTTGTTGTCTGGAGGATTTCATGGCCCAGCCCTGGCTGCAGCAGCCCTGGGAACCCCAAGGGCAGACATGCCTGGGACACTGTCCCTCTCCTCTGGTGAATCCTGGGGTTTGCCCAACCTCTGAGGGACAGAAGCATGAGTTTTGGTCACATGCAAGTAAAACTTGTGGGTTTAATGTTGTTTCTGTACAATCACAGGGATTTTTTTCCCCCCCCAGGGTGAAATTTCTGACTTCTAATTGCAGCCTAGGGATTGTGCTTCTGCATCCCAGCTTGCTGGTTCCCTTGATAATATCCAGGGGGGAAAATTAATACACAACATCACAATCTACAGCATCTGGAGCCAGCTCCAGAGGATACCACTTGAAAACACACAAACCCTTCTACATCCCCCCCCCCCCCCCCCCCAGAGCAGTGACTGGAGCCCTTTCTTTTGCAGACTGGATGGCCCAGTGAGGAGCAGCCACTGCCTGCCTCACATGCTCACAAATTCCCATCCTTCCTGAGGATTTGGACCCCTGAAATCAGACCCAGATGCCCTGCACCCATCAGGGGTGGGGTGGGGGAATGCTGTGCCAGGCAGATGAATCTGCTCAGAACTGAAAAGGGGAAAAAATTTAGCCAGTGCTTTAGCATAAGGGATGGGTTCTGGAACAGGTTGGATTTATTATCCTTGTCAGGTCTTTTATTAGCCAAGCTATATTATAGACATTTTTCTTTCCTGTTTCTCATTTTGCTCTGGGAGCAGCCAGACTGCTGCCCATCAGCTGAGAAAGGAGGGGGCAGGGGCCAAACCCTGCTAACTAGAGCTGGAGGATGGGTACTGGACATCAGGAAGAAGTTCTTCACCATGCAGGTGGTGGAACACTGGAGCAGGTTGCCCAGGGAGATGGTTGAGACCCCATCCCTGGAGATATTCAAGGTAAGACTTGATGAGGCCCTGGGCAGCCTGATCTAGTTGGGGATGTCCCTGCTGACTGTGGGGAGGTCAGACTGGATGACCTTTGGAGGTCCCTTTGGGCCTGGACCATTCTATGATTCCATCCTATTTCCTACCCAGCCTCTTTTAAGCTCTCAGTGCTCCATCAGCCCAGAGCAATTTCCCATCCCCAGTTCAGGAGAAGCCTTCCTGGGATGGGTTCAGGTATCCTCTGACCTGAACTCCCTTGGTGCAAACCCACACAAGCTCCACAGCTGTGTTTGGCAGCAGCAGCCCAGGGTCACTTGAAGCAGCTCTGATCCTGGCACAGGCTGCTTCTTTTTTTCCCCCCTCCCTCATTAACAAATCAGTCTCCTGGTGGATGAGGTTTATGTGATGGATATTGGCCATGATCCAAGTAGGGCAGGTGATCATGTTCAATCATTTTATTAGCAAGGCAAGGCTCATCATGGGGACTCTGTGCATTGGCTCCAGGGCTGGGCACAGCAGGAGGATGTTCACCATGGGGTGAGATGCTGCTTGCTCCAGTGGAGTGACTGGATTGCTCCTACCCCCCCTCCCCAAGGCTTCTGAACTGCACCTGCCTTCCCTACTGCTCTGGAACAAATGTCAGCTCTTAAAATTAAGGGCTTTCTATATAAATGACCTCTCAAAGCAGAAGGTGATCAAGGGTTAAACATTCTCTTGGTTGCTGTGTCTGTATTTGGAGTTTTGGTTGAGTTCCTGCCCCTAGTTTTATTAGCATCAAAGCCCAGCACGTTTGTCATGAGGAAGGAGAACATCAATTGACATTTTTAGGCCAGGGCCAAATACATCACTTGTCAGGCAGCCCTGCAGCTGCCTCCATGCATTTGATGAGGAGGATGGAGGAGGTGTTCCTGGCCCAGGTCTGTCTGCACCCATGAGCAGCGAGGGTGGTGGGGAACAAGCTGGTCCTACATCACCTGCTGTGCTCCCCATCCCATCTGCCACTCTCCTCTCACCCTGTTCAAACACATCTCACCCAGAGAAAGCCCTGAGCCAGAGCCTGCAGTAACTGTCACAGCAGTGACTGAGCACACATATCCCTAGTCTGGAGGGGATGTGGTCCACCTCTGGGGGGATGCTGCTGGGCTCTGCAGGGGCAAGACACACACTGAGGAGCTCAGAGGCTTTGCATGCTCTGTGTGGCTCCAGCAGTGACAGAAGTGTGTCTGAAGGTAAAGCAAGCTCAGACTCTGCCTTCCTTGCACACTAAGCCAAGGCAAAGGTGAAACCCATGCAGGGCTGTGTCACTGGGATAGCACAAAGGAGCAGGACCCCCCCACACCAGCCCTGGTTTGTTATGTTTTGCCCCCACCATCCATTCCAGAGGGCTCATACAAAGCAAATTCAATCAATTGCTACCCTCAGATAAATTCAAGATGCTGCTGAGCCTTCTTGATGGCCCTGCTACCCTAATCTACCTGAGCTGAGGAGAGGAAATCCACCTCCTTACAGCATGGATCCAGGCAGGGAAGGAGCACACGTCAGTACCACCCTGAGGTGGGCAGCACGGCAGATGAGGGGAAGATGGGGATGAAACATCCCCTTAACAGCCTGAGTGTCATGTCAGGCAACGCAGCACCCTGAAAGCTGGAGGATTTAATGAGAAAGATGTTGTCAGGCTGAATAGCACCAGCAGGAGAGGCACCAGGCTGGGCATGGTGGGGGTGGCAGCAGCACCTTTCCAGCCTCTCTTAACTCTCACGTTGGCAGGTTGGTGCCTGCTGCTTTTGGGGGTCAGTGGAGGAGTTCTAGGGTGAAGCAAGCCCTGCAGCCCAGCCAGGTCAGCTTCTTTCTCAGGCCATGGGAGGTGGCAGCACTGGGATTTAGAGAACAAATCTTTTGGGGAGTGGCTGAGGCAACTGGGATTGTTCAGGCTGGAGAAGAGGAGGCTGAGGAGAGAGCTCATTGCTCCCTACAGCTTCTTGGAAGGAGGATGGAATGAGGTGGGTCTCATCTCCCTGGTATCAGGTGATAGATGAAATGGCCTCAAGTTGCACCAGAGGAGGTTTAGGTTAGACATGAGGAACAATTCCTTTGCTGCAAGAGTGGTCAGGCATTGGAACAGGCTGCCTAGGGACGTGGTGGAGTCACCATCCCTGGAGGTACTCAAGGAACATGTGGATATGGCACTGTTGGTATTGCCCATGGTGGTCTGAGGTTGATGGTAGGACTTGATGATCTTGGAGGGGTTTTCCAACTGAAGCAATGCTATGTGGCACTTCAGGATAGAGTTTAGTGGTCATGGTAGCTGGGTTGCAGTTGGACTCAGTGATCTCAAGGGTCTTTTCCAAGCTTAATGGCTGTATGATTCTGTGGTTCCCTGGCTTGTCCCCGAGCGTGTGGCATGCCCACCCTTTGTGGTGGCAGTGTGGAGGTGGAGAGTGTTACCTGCCTGTAAGAAAGCAGCTATTTGGAAACCAAGAAATGCAGAAGGTTTGGTAAGAGGTAGCCATGGGTGAATCCTCATCTCCCTGGTGGGAACCTCTCTGTTACAGCCCCAGGGTGATGCTCCTGCTGAAGCCAGCCAGCCAGGCTGGCTTTGACCCAGGGTGATGCCAGCCTCAGGCTGCCTGTGCTCTCTTCCCTGGGTGTTATCCTCAGCAATCACAGAGCTTTGTGGTGCTAGTGAAGATGCTTTGAGGGGGATCTGCCCCTCCTCTTTGCTCTGCCTTGTCCCCTGCCAGCCCTCTCGCTCTGCATGCTGGGGTTGAAATTACTCATCCTTCCCCTTGTCTCTGGGCTCTGTAAGAGGAAAATTGGTTGATGGCTTTTGCCCTCAGCCTGAGTAGTGCAGTGCTAATGGTGCAAATGGTTTTATTGGCCATTAGGACACAGGGTCTGGGAGTGCTGACCTGTGTGGATCATTATCTGTGTATGAAGAGGCCATATGTGTGACCTTTCCAGAGAGCAAGGCTCAGCATCTCCCTCATTTTCTGCTTCGTTTCAGTGTTGCTCTTGACTCTCCTACTGTCCAGCAGCCCCTTGCAGCCAGGAGAAGCAGCCATGCTCCATCCTGCCAGCCCCTGAGGTGCTGTGGGGCATTTGGGCAGCATCAGCATCCAGCCCAGGCTGTGCCAGAGGGTTTTACCTGCCACACGAGGCTTTTCCAGGGCTTTTCCCTGCTGTAACCAGCTCTTGCCTCCATTCCCACCTTTTTGGGGCTCTTGGCCGTGGGAGGATGAGAAGCAGAGACAGAGAGAAGAATGGGAGGGTCCTGGTGAGGCACAGGCAGAGACAGTGCTGGCTGCAGGTTTGCAAGCTGGTATCTTGTCAGGCACCAGCAGGTCCAGAGGAGGGCCATGAAAAATGTTAGGGGGTTGGAGTACCTGTGCTATGGAGACAGGCTGAGGGACCTGGGGTTGTGCAGCCTGGAGAAGAGAAGGCTCTGGGGAGACCTAATAGCAGCCTTCCAGTACCTGAAGGGGCCTGCAAGAAGGATGGAGAGTTTACAAAGGCCTGCAGTGACAGGACAAGGGGCAATGGCTTCAAATTAGAGAAGAGCAGATTTAGATTGGATGGTAGGAGCAAGTTCTGCAGCATGAGGGTGAGGGAACACTGCAACAGGTTGCCCAGGGAGGTGGTTGAGGCTCCATCCCTGGAGATATTCAAGGTGGGGCTGGACAGGGCTCTGAGCAACCTGGTGTAGTTGAAGATGTCCCTGCTGACTGCAGAGGGGGTTGGGCTGGGTGACCTTTGGGGGTCCCCTTCCAACCCAGACCATTCTATGATTCTATAAAGAGAAGTGACTTTGCAGTTGGAGAAACTGAGGCACAAACTAGCTGGCTTCGACCAGCTGGCTGAAGAAATGAAGGCTCCTCACATTTATTCCATTCCCCCAGCAAAGGGACAGGCTCCCTCCACTGACTTCATGACACTCCTGCCCACTTTGTTTGCATCACCCCTCGGTCAGGCTGGGCTGTTTGCAAACACTTTCAGGTCACAAAGCCACAGCAGAGACGCCAGAGTGCTCAGGGGGTGGCTCCTCCCTCAGGCCATGCTCTGAGGCAGAGGATTTGTTCATTAATTCAGGCTAATCATTAGTTCCAGGTCCGTTTGCAGGCAGCGGTTGCTTGGCAGTTTATGCTCTGCTTGGGCTCATCATTTAAGCCCAGGCTGGATGAGGCTCTGGCCAGCCAACCTCTGGTGGGGTGTCCCTGCCCATGGCAGGGGGGTTGGAGCTAGATGATCCTTGTGGTCCCTTCCAACCCTGGCTGATAGTATGATCTCTCATGCTGGGTGCAGAGCTGAACTCAGAGATGTGGAGGGAGAATCTCTTTCCTGTGCCAGATATACTTCTCTGTCCAGCATTAGATGAGAAAAACAAAAGAGAGCTCTGTGTTGGACTCTTGTGGGGATAAGAGGCAGGAGTGTGAGCTGGGATGAGGGGTTTAGTTTGGTGGGTTTGGTTTTGGTGGGTTTGGGGTTTTTTTTTTTGCTGCTGCTTTTCTTTCCCTGAGAAATGAAAGCAATAGCATCCTGGTCACAAAAGCAGAGCTTTCTTGGAGAAAAGCCAGGCTGGTTTGACACTCTGCTGCCCTGAATGACAAGAATATAAAAATAAAAAAGGGGGGGGGGGGAGGGGGGAAGAATCAGAAGGAAAGAAATTCCAGCAGCCACCACTCCTGCTCCAGCACCGCTAATCCAACAGCTGAAGGTTTATTTGTACTGACTAAGCTGAAGTGAGCAACTTAATTCCCATTTAATTCTCTTCAGAAGGCTTCAGAAAGCCTCGTGGCTGTTTTCTTGCATGCAATTAACTTGAAGGCAGCCCCCCCCCCCGGCCTCCCAGGCTCTGTGGATTTGGTGGCTGGGGCTGGGTTTTCTCACCCCCTCCCATTAGCAGGCACAGCTCCAGCCCAGGAGCAGGACTGCAGGAGCTGCTGCAGCTTAAGCAGTTATTTTGGGGGTGCTTCATGCCTTGCTCAGGCAGTGATGGTAGGGCTGCTGCTCTGTCCCCCCAGGGTGCTCTAGGACAACCCTGAAATTTGTCAGCCAGGACTCAGCCAAATGTGTCCCTTTGGAGCCTCCTCTGGTCCTTGAGGCTCCAGAAGGCATCTCGGGGTGGGGTGGGGTTGATACTATGCAGATCACACTCAGTGTTCACAGCATCCCTGGGAGCACCTCCAGGCTTGTTGTGGACATTGCAAAGCTGCTCTGTGGGGGCTTTTTCCTGACAGCCTGGGCTCAAAGCTGCAGAGACCAGCAACAAGACCCTCATGTCATGGCCAAAAGGTTGGCACATCTGGCACCTTGCTCTGCCCTGGCTCTGCATAGGTTAGTCCAGCCCATCAAGCCTCACCTCCATCTACACCTGGAAGGTGGGAAGGCAATCTTTGTTCTACCAGAACACCTGCAGCCAATAGGCCACTTCAAAATAACCCCAAACCAAAGGGGAATAAAAATCAAAGATAATCAAGTCAAGTCAGGTTGGACTTGATGATCTTTGAGGTCTTTTCCAACCTTATTGATTCTATTCTATTCTATTCTATTCTATTCTATTCTATTCTATTCTATTCTATTCTATTCTATTCTATTCTATTCCATTCTATTCCATTCCATTCCATTCCATTCCATTCCAACCCCACAAACAAAAAGCCCCAACCAACCAACCAACCCCAACCCCAAACCAACCACCCCCAACCCTCATACTCTTTTGTAGTGGAAATGAAGTGTTTTTCTCACCAGTGTGGACCTTTGGGTGCATTTCTGAGTGTGAGCCCTGCAGAGAAGGGGCTGCTCCTCTGCAGCCCTTGGAAGACATTTGTCAGGCTAGAAATAGGACTGAAAATTGCACCTTTCTGTATCTGAGGGCTGGGGCTTGTGGCAGCTGGGTGTTGGGGCTGGAAACAGGAGGACAAAAGAAGCCTCTAAATATGGATTGAGAAAGGTTGGCAGGAGAATTAGGGGTTTAGTGTCTGCAGTATTTAGTGTCTGTGAACCTCCAGCCCACAAGTAGAGGTACTTGAGGGTTAGATGTGAAGTTATTTGGGTTTGTTAACTAGAAAAAGGTAATTGCCAGGGGCTATTTGTAGGGGAAAAGGCTTGGTCTTGATGGCTTTTGGTGGAGGATGCTGCAGAGTTATTTCCAACTCTGCCTAAATAACTGTCTGTGGGTGATGGGAAACTGCTTTCTGGTGGGGAATTCAATCAGAGCAAAATCAAATTGCTCTGCTCAGCTCAGTAGCATCACTGTTCCTCACTTCCTGGGAAAATAGGGCATTTGCTATTTATTTGATGGGTTTTGCTGCTGTAAGTGAACCCAGCTACTCCCATGTGGACATTGCAGTTGGGAGGCAGCAGGAAAACTACCTGTCTGGAGATGGAGGATGCAGGTCCAGCTTGGCTGGAGGAGGCAGGTTGGGGCTGCTCTTTGCCTTGCTCACCCTGGGGGCATCCTGGCTTGGCTGGGGCTGGGGTGTGGCACATCTCCAGCGAGAAAGCCACAGGAGCCCTTCATGCTCAGGGCAAATCTTGTTACAATGGTAACACAAAGGAGCTAGGAAGGCATTGAGAAGATGCTTTTAGGAGGACAATAAACAGTTGACTCATGAAAGGGGTGGGTGGTTTTAGGGGGCTGTTAACCAGCTGATTCATTATTGCCAGTAACAGGGCTTTGGGGACAGTGCAGAGCCCAGGTTCAGGGGACAGCTGAGCCCCCATCTCAATCCATGCCAGTCTGCAGGACAGTCCATGGGAAACCCTCTGTCCCACTCGTCCTTGCACACTAACAAGCTGCTTCACCCTTCAGAGAACCTGCCCGAGTGGCTTTCTTGCTGGTTTTACACTTACTGTAGCCTGAGGAGCAGGTCCCTGCTATCTGCTTAGTGCCAGGGATGGGGAATTGAGACCCCTGACACCCTTGGCCGCAAGGCCCAGAGGTTTCCCTTGCTTCTCCTAAAGAGCAAAAGGCTTCCAGGAGATGGGGGGGAAGCTCCAAGCCCGTGCCTGGAGGTAGCAGGTCACACTACATGTCCCCAAACCTTGCAGGCAGTGGCACGGTGTGATGCTCACACCCAAGGACCACACTTGCTCCACCAGCATTGCTGCCAGGATCAGCCCTTCCCAAAGCCCCAGCTCCAGTCTTCACTGACATCTAGTGGCAATGGGGACACTTAGAGCTGGCAGAGGAGTGGCTGCTCAAGAGGCAAAAAGTGGGGTGCAGTCTCTCCTGCAGGGCCCAATCCTTGGTGGGATTCCCTGCCCTTGGGCAAAACCACCCCCTTGCTGCACAGCCCAGAGGGGGACCTGGCAAACAGTGTCCCTGCCCCTGCCTTGGCTCTCCAGATGGGGATGTGTGCAATCATTAAATGGTGCAGAGTGAAAAGGCTTGCTCCAGGGCTTTTGAAAATGCAACAACAAACCTCTCCACTGCAGGTTCTCATCTTGGGTGTCCTTCTCCTTGGTCCTCCAGCATCCAGGAGCACAGTTGCTGGCCTGAGCAAGGAAGGGGTTTGAAACATGCTACTGGAGGCATCAGTCATGAGGGTTTCTTAAATCTTTCCTCTTCAAAGGAATGAAAAGCTTTGGCAGGAGGGGACTGGCCTGGGTCAGCCTCCATCTGCTCAGATTGAGCCAAAAGCTGTAAAAGAATCAGAGAATCACAGAGTGGTTTGGGTTGGAAAGGACCTTCAAAGGTCACTGTACAACTACCCTGCAGTCAGCAGGGACATCTGCAGCTAGAGCAGGCTGCTCAGAGCCTCAAATTACCTGGTCTGGAATGGTTCCAGGGACCAGACTGAACAACCCCAACTCCCTCAGTCTGTTCTCATGGGAGGGAAGAAGGGGGAGTGAGGGGGGAGGAAAACAAAGGAAGCAGCAGGAGAGGCAGATGTGAAGAGTGGAGAAGGCTGAGGTTGGTGGGGCTGGGATGAGCCCAGCTCCACAGGGGTTGGATTTCTCTTGGGGGAGGTGGGTGACATACCACATGTGGAGTGGCACTTGGGGCTGGGGCTGACCCTTGCTGCCTGCAGTAATTTTCTCTCCTCCAACAAAAACAAAACCAAAACAAAACCAAAACAAAGGAAAAAGAAAAAAAAGGAGAAGGAGAAGGAGAAACCCCTTTAACTTTGCTGCAGAGCAAACATTGTTTTACAGCTTTTGTTTCCCATCTATGCTGTCCTGGACGTCCCCCTGGAAGTGTCACAGAGCCCAGCTCAGCCTCCACGCTGCTGAATCTCTTCTACAGGAACATATTATTTGATAGGAATCTGCCTGGGTTTTTAGTTCCCACTGAACATCCTTATCACTGCCCTGCTTGTGTGCACACATGGGAGAGTGGTTCCTTCCCATTCATCTGCTGGAGATTCAGTCGATTCGCTGCCCTCAGAGGACTATCAGAGCACAATGGCCCAGCCATCCCTTTTCTGCAGAACTAGGATAGAAATTAACTGCTTGAAAGCCCTGTTGCCTACTTCGTGGAAGGAGCAGCAGAGCAAGGAGGACCTGACCAGGCTGCAAAGGGGAAGGTGAAGCCCTTGAAAAGCTGGGACCCCTGCTCCGTGCCCATGACCCCTGATCTACAGTGGACTGGAGCATCTCTTAGGAAGAAATGGCTGAGAGACCTGAGGATGTTTAGCCTGGGGAAGAGCAGCCTGAGAGGGGATCTGATCAGTGCTCATCAAGAGCTAAAGGGTGGGGGGCAAGTGGATGGGGCCAGACTCTTGTCACTAGTGCCCAATAACAGGACAAAGGGCAACAGACACAAACTGGAACCCAGGAGGTTCCATCTAAACACGAGGACCAACTTCTTTGCTGTGAGGCTGCTGGAGCCCTGGAGCAGGCTACCCAGAGAGATTGTGGAGTCTGCTTCTCTGGAGAGATTCCAAACCCACCCAGGTATTGCTATCCTGACCAACTTGCTGTGGGTGCCCCTGGTTTAGCAGGTGGGTTGGACTGGATGATCTTCAGAGGTCCCTTCCAACCCCTATCACTCTGTGATTCTGTATCTAATCTAATTTGCTGATTTTCAAGTAAATTATCTCCTGGGCAGGTCTGAAGCCAAGTGGTTCTGCTAAATAAATCTCTGCATTACAAGAAGAGGACATGGTTTGCCAAGGAGGTAGAAGCCAAGAGCAGCTGGCAGTTGTATATTCCCATTGCTCACTGCAGTCAGAGCCCAGCATCATCAGGCCTGAGGTGTTCAAAGCTGGGAGCTAAATGCTTTTTTAATGGGATAACATAGCCATGATATTTATTTGAGGCTCATGTTTTGCATGCAGGATGATTTCCACCCCCACCCCCCCTCTATTTCTCTTCTTTTCCTTGCCTCTGGGAAGAAGAAAATAAAAGCCTATAATCTTCAACTGGCAGGCACAGTGGAGATAAGCTTCAGGTACCTCCCAGCCCTCCTGCAGGAGTTTTGTTCTTCCAACTTTATCTCCACCTCCAGGTCATGCCATCTCAGGGCTTAGCACAAGGCCTTAGAGGGAGCACAGAGTGGTGTCCCCTAGAGGGCGGGGGACTGGAGGGTGGGCTGAGGTATCATAGTATCATTCAGGGTTGGAAGGGACCACAAGGATCAGCTAGTTCCAACCCCCCTGCCATGGGCAGGGACACCCCACACTAGATCAGGCTGGCCACAGCCTCATCCAGCTTGGGCTTAAACACCTCCAGGGACGGGGCCTCGACCACCTCCCTGGACAACCCATTCCAGGGTTTCACCACTCTCATGGGGAAGAACCTCCTCCTCACATCTAGCCTGAATCTCCCCACCTCCAGCTTCATTCCATTCCCCCTAGTCCTATCACTACCTGAGATCCTGAGCAGTCCTTCCCCAGCCTTCCTGGAGGCCTCCTTCAGATACTGGAAGGCCACAATGAGGTCACCTCGGAGCCTTCTCTTCTGCAGACTGAACAGCCCCAACTCCTTCAGTCTGTCCTCATAGGAGAGATGCTCCAGCCCTCTGATCATCCTTGTGGCCCTTCTCTGGACACGCTCCTGAGCAGTCCTGAGCAGTGCAGCTGGCAGCGTTTCCCAGCGATAACCTTTGCCTCAACTGCGACGCTCAGACGCTGCTGGAGGCAACGTGAGAGCCTGGACCATAGAATCAGAGAATTGTCAGGGTTGGAAGGGACCCCAAGGATCATCTAGTTCCAAACCCCCTGCTGCCATGGGCAGGGACACCTGGATGTCAGGTTGCTCACAGCCACATCCAGCCTGGCCTTCAAAACCTTCAGGGATGAGGCTTCCACCACCTCCCCGGGCAACCTGTGCCAGTCTCTCACCACCCTCCTGGGGAGGAAGTCCTTCCTAACAACCCAGCCTGGCACGAGCATCCCTGGAAGGAGCTGATGAGCACCAAGAAACCAATTTTCCTCATCTCTCCAGGTATGGCAGCTTTCAGCACTAATTATTGTGTGTTTTAATTCATCCATAACCGATACCATCTTCAAAGCTTTCATGTCTTGTGTCTTGCTTTAGCACTTCCAGACTTTCATTCCTTTTTGTTTTTTATTTCTTCCTTTCTTTGAACTCCTGCAAGGAAGCCTCTGGGACCCACAGCTCCTGCTTTATGTTTGCTTTTAATCAGCTGGCTTTTCTTCCCCCCAAACAAAGATAAATAATACTGCAACGGTTTCTCCTTGGGAAATTCTCCACGCTGAGAAGAAGAGAAGGGGCAAAGTGGGATTGTTAAAGGATGGCTCGTCCTGATGTGTCTTTCCTCCTTTTCATCTGCTTCACTACATGACAAATGACTCCCTTAATTCAGCTGAGAAATTGAAGGCTCTCATTTGGCAGCAGGCCAGCCAGCCAGCTGCCTGGGGAGCCGTGGTGAGTGTGGTGAAAAGAAGGTGCTGGGGGGTGTCACAGCTCACCCAGTGCCACAGGATCAGCAGGCTGGGGAGTCCACTTCTTGTGGCAGAACGTCCTGCAGCATGGCAGCAAGGGCAGCCCCCGTCTGGGTGTGGGGGCACTCAGTGGCTTGGTGCAGTGAAACACCTCTGGGAGGTTAGCTTGTGCTGCTCCAACAGGGAGATGGCTGTGTGGGTGAGGTGGTGGTTAGAGAGGGCACCCTAGTGCCCATGGATGCCATTCCTAGCCAGCAGCATGTAGGGTAGTGCTGTTTCCTGCAGTTATTCCAGAAGATGGATTTCTTAGCCCAGGACACAAATGCTGTCCCCATGGAGGCTCCAGACATGAGGAACTTGCTAGTAGATGCCTCACTTTGCTGGTGGGCATAAGGAGTGGCTGGTAAGTGCACTCAGATGGCTCCACATGGCTCCTGGGGTGCAGCCCCTGTCCCAGCACACATCTTTGGGGTGCAAACCCTGGTTATGCTACAACTGGGTGAGCTCCTAAAGCATGAAGAACTTGTGGGCATGGACAGAAGTGATGCAAGGAGATGTTTGGGGCAGTGTGCCAGCTGTCTGGGCAGCAGTGGTTCATGCCACAGTACTTTCAGACAGGGCTTGGAATCCCCAGCACAGCCTGCACCAGGAGGGTGACTGTGGTGTCCCTTTGCTCTCTTCCTTCCAGAGAAGGCAAGTGGAAAGTTTGAGGTCATTTTTTTTCTCCTTTTCTCATATTTGCTCCCTGCTGGAGCTGATTTATCCCTGTGCCTTGCAGAGCTCCATCCAAAGGACATGTTTTGCCTTTGTAGTACACGAGATTGCTATAAATTATTGGCTTCTTTGTGTCAACTGGAGCCCGACACAGCCCATAAAACTTTCTGGCCATGTTATTGCACTTGAACGTGGCACCAGGCTGCCAGCAGAGAGCTGGCCCAGATCCAAAGGAGCAGTTGCCAGCTTGAAGGATGTGTTTTTCTCCAATGCAACACCCCCATCCATGGACTGTTAGTCTTGGAGCCTCAGAGGGAAGAGCTCTGTCCTTGCTGGCACTTGTACCTCTGGATAGCTACCACTCACTCCAGTCCTGAGGGTGCCATGGCCAGCCCTCCACTGCCAACAGCTGGGCAGAGCATATGTGAGGATGGCAGGTAGAATTATTTACTTATCATTATTTTATGTATTTATTTAACCCTGAGCATAGAACTAAAAAGGGCTTGTTGTGATAGGATGAGAGGGAATGGATTGAAGCTCAGGGACATCGAGACACTTGAACGTGTCCAGAGAAGGGCAAGGAGGCTGGGGAGAGGCTTCAAGCACAAGCCCTGTGAGGAGAGGCTGAGGGAGCTGGGGTTGCTTAGCCTGGAGAAGAGGAGGATCAGGGGAGACCTTATTGCTCTCTACAACTACCTGAAGGGAGGTTGGAGCCAGGTGGGGGTTGGTCTCTTCTCCCAGGCAACCAGCACCAGAACAAGAGGACACAGTCTCAAACTGCACCAGGGCAAGTTTAAGCTGGAGGTGAGGAGAAAGTTCTTCACAGTGAGAGTTGTTAGCAATTGGAATGTGCTGCCCAGGGAGGTGGTGGAGTCACCATCCCTGGAGGTATTCAAAAAGGGATTGGATGTGGCACTTGGTGCCATGGTTTAGTAGTCATGAGGTGTTGGGTGACAGGTTGGGCTTGATGACCTTTGAGGTCTTTTCCAACCTTATTGATTCTATGAGGCTAAATTTAGACTGGAGATTGGAAAGAAATGCTTTCCAGTGAGGGTGGTGAGACACTGGAACAGGCTGCCCAGGGAGGTCACAGATGATCCCTCCCTGGAGGTGTTCAAGGCCGGGTGGATGGGGTGACAGGATCACAGGATGTCAGGGGTTGGAAGGGACCCAAAGAGATCATTGAGTCCAACCCCTCTGCAAGAGTACGACCATACAATCTAGCTCAGGTCTTGAGCAACCTGGGCTAGTGGCAGATGTCCCTGCCATGGCAGCGGGGTTGGAAACTAGATGATCTTTAAGATCCTTTCCAACCCAAACCATCCTGGGAATCTATGAAAGCAAGTGGTCTCAAGGTGAGACTGTTCAGTACATCATCCCTAAGTGATGTGTGCAGGAGGACTGAGTGGGAAGCAAAGGGGACCTCATGAGAGCCCCCAGAAGTGGAGTTTTAATTCCAATCTGTCCTTCACTGCTTTCAGCATCCCTCCTGCGAGTCCATTCTTTATTTCCCCCTGTGCAGCAGCAACCAGGAGCTAACAAGGGATTGTCTCACGGCTCTACCTCGGCCTGATCTCAGCGCTGTAAATTAGAGCCATATATGGCACAAAGGAGAGCTGGGATATTAATTTGGGTCGGGGAAGGGGGGGGGGGGGGGGGGGGGGAGAGGGGGTGGAAACAACAAAACCAAAACAACAAAATCACAGCCCCTCTGCTTTAATTTACTGCTAAACAACAAATGCCTCTGGCAAGATACTCAGCAAAGATGAAGACGCCCCGGTAAATCAAAGAGCTTCACGAGCACTTCGCGATCAGTCTGCCTTGTATGTGCGCTTAAGTGGTTTGTATTGTTCTCACAAAGCAGAAATAAGCAGGCGTTCAGCTGATGCTATCTGCCAAAATAAAGGATGAACTCGTGAATCAAGTGCTTCCCTGCAAGCTCCTCATTTGCATTTGCAGCAGTAAAGGAAAAGTGATCCTTTCGGCGGGGGGGGGGGGGGGGGGAAGGAATTCTGCCGCCTTCAGATACAAGCCCACAGCGTGCCCCGTGGGAGCAGATGGATGCGGGCAGTGGGGCTGCCACCCAGAGCAGCGGGTGGGCTAAGGCAGGGTTTGTATAGGGTTTACACAGGGTTTAAGTAGGGGGTTTATATAGGGTTAAGGCAGGATTTAAATCGGGTTTCTATGGGGTTTCTGCAGGATTTAATTCGGGTTTATATGGGGTTTCTACAGCATTTAGATTGGCTTTATATGGGGTTTATAAAGGAGTTATATAGGGTTTATATAGGTTTTATAAAGGGCTTATGAGGGTTTATACAGGTCTTATAAAGGGTTTATATAGGGCTTAAATAGGGCTTATAGAGAGCTTACATAAGGCATCCATAGGGTTTAAATAGGCTTTATATAGGTTTTATATAGGCTTTATATAGAGCTTATGTAAGTTTTATATAGGACTTACATAGACTTTATATAGGGCTTATATAGGGTTTAAATAGGCTTTATATAGGTTTTATATAGAGCTTTATATAGGGCTGATATAAGGTTAATAAAGGCTTTATATAGGGCTGATACAGGATTTATGTTTGGCTTATATAGGGTTTGTCCACATTGCAGCTGGAGGGATGGAGCCCATGAATAAGCCTGGAAGAGACCAGGGTTTGCAGCCATCTCTTCTCACCCTTCACCTTACAGCTACAAAATCACTCTCAGCTCATCCATTCTCACAGAATCATAGAACAATAGGGACTGGAGGGGACCTCAGAAGATCATCTTGAGAGGCCTTGAGCACAGCCCTATGAGAGAGGCTCAGGGAGCTGGGGCTGCTTAGCCCAGAGAAGAGGAGGTTCAGGGGTGACTTTATTGCTCTCTACAACTACCTGAAAGGAGGTTGCAGCCAGGTGGGGGTTGGTCTCTTCTCCCAGGTAACCTGCACCAGAACAAGAGGACACAGTCTCAAGCTGTGCCAGGGGAGGTTTAGGCTGGATGTTAGGAAGAAATTCTTCACAGAAAGATTGGCCATTGGAATGTGCTGCCCAGGGAGGTGGTGGAGTCACCATCATTGGAGGTGTAGGAGGAGACTGGATGGGGTGCTTGGTGCCATGGTTTAGCTGATTAGATGGCGTTGGATGATAGGCTGGACTCGATGACCTTGAAGGTCTTTTCCAACCTGGTCTAGTCTGGTCTGGTCTGGTCTGGTCTGGTCTGGTCTATTCTATTCTATTCTATTCTATTCTATTCTATTCTATTCTATTCTATTCTATTCCAACCACCCTGCCAAAGCAGGACTGCCTTGGGCAGGCCACACAGGACTGCATCCAGGTGGGGTTTGAAAGGCTCCAAAGCTGGAGACTCTTCACAAAAAAAAAGAAGGTGGCTCTTCACAAGAAACTGTGCAATCTGAAGTGAGGTAAGGACCCCAGATCTGCAGTGGGGGATCTACCTCAGCATGCAGAAGAGGCCATCTGCCTGCCCAGGCTGCCATACCGGTCTGTCTCCTCACTCAGCAGGTGCTTTTCTCTCCTCTCAGGGTCCATTTGTGCCAGGCAGCAGAGGCAGAGCCACTAATAGCATCTGCAAGAGTGGCAGGAGCTCTTGGGCAGCCTTAAGTAAGATGGATGTTGAGCTCTCAGAGCACAGCCCTGGGGATCGGGGAAGGTGACATCCCCGGCGTGCCAGGCTGCAGCTATTTGCAAAAGCAAGTTAAAGTCAAAATGATGCAATTAGAGTCTAAAGTGAACATCAGATGTGGATGTGGCTGGTTTTGACATTTATGCTGTGTTGTTTGTTATGCAAATTGGCCAAACTCTATGGAAATGGCATGGAGATTGCAAAGGGCACCAACTCATCTGGGGCACCCACACTGGAAGCCTGTCTCACCACATGCTGTGTAGAGCAGCTTGTGGGGGGTGTGGGGGGAGGCAGCTGGGCACACTGGGAGCTCTGCAAATGGTGCTAGTGCCTGGCTGGTGATGGGATGAAGGGAACAGTGCTGGTCCCCAGAATTCAATATGAAGAATGTCCCTGGGATAATATCAGCAACTGGAGCTTCAGCCTCTGGCTGCCTCTTCGCTGCAGTGACTTGCAAGGGTACAGGATGCTCCTGGGTGGGAAAGCATGAAATGCTCTGGAGTATTGCAAGGGCATTTGAGAGAGCAGTTACCTGAGGACAGAATATAAAGGACTGCCATGATCCCTTCAGGGCTGGCCCCAGCTACCTCCTGTCTCTGCACTGCCCAGCCTTCCTCTGCTTAGGCAGCAGGTTCAGGATGGTCATCACCCCCGGCATTTGCAGGCACACCAAACGCCTCACTGCCAGCCTGCAGAGCTGCCCTTCTCAGAGTTTTTATGGGAGGACAAGAAGAGTAACTGCTGGGGTTGAGTTCTGTCCTACAGGCAGGCATGTGGCCAAGAAACATCACCTCTGAGATCCAGCTGTGATAGTGGAAGGTGTCAGCATCCTGCAGCGGCTTGTGGCAAGGATGCTGCTACCCTTGCAGGTGAGCTGGTTGGGCAGTTTGGGGAGGACTTGCCATCCCACTTTGGGGTTTGTTTCACAGAGTGGTGGGGGTTGGTAGGGACCTCTGGAGATCACCTAATCTAATACATCACCTCATGCATCCAGGATGGTTTTGAAAGTCTCCAGAGACAGGGACTCCATAACTTCTCTGGGTAGCCTGCCCCAGGGCTCCAGCATTCTCAAAGTAAAGAAGTTTCTCCTTAAGTGAAACCTCCTGTGTTCTAGGCTGTATGTGTTGCCCCTTGTCTCATCACTGGTTACCACTGAGAAGAGCCCAGCTCCATTCTCATGACCTCTACCCTTTAGAAACATCCATCTAGCTCAGTGAAGAGCTCTGAGGACACTGTTCTGCAGGTATTCATTCGTGCTCAAAATGTTGAGCCACCCAGCAGCAGAGAGGAGCTTAGGGCTGGGCACAGTCTGGGCCTGAGAAGTTAGTCCAGCTCCATGACATGCTGCTTGGCAGCTTGCTGCTGTCTGGTGGAGGATAAATAACACCTAGCACAGCTCATGTGAAGGAAGCACAGCCACACCACACTGGAGCTGGCAGAAATTTTGCCACAACTAATTACTCTTCCAAAAAGCCCCTGGTAGGTGGGAAACAGCAGCATGGATGTGCTGTGTGCCGTGTGTGTGTGCCTGGCCACCACAGAGCTCCTCATCAGGTCACCTGCTCTGAGATTCAGCATCTTTGGAGGAGAGGACACAAGCCCAGCTGCCTCCATCTGAACTGTGCACACCAATTGCCCTGCTGGCAGGTGGATGGCAGGAAAACTACCAGCTGGGGACAATGACAAGAGAGAAAACCCTTCCCCAGCCCAGCTGGATTTGGCTGAGGATGCTTCTCTACAAGCAGGTGGCAATTGATTTGCTACATGATCCTCTGCAACCTTCTCTGCAGCAGAGGATCAGGAGCTGAGGAGGTGCTGATGGGAGTAATTCTAGAAGCTGATGAGCCCTGCGGAATGGGGAGTTTGCACTTTGTTCTCCAGGCTAAATCAGAGATGGCCAAGCTTTCAGCTCAGCACTGTTGAAGCCCTGTGGTGAGACAGAGATGAATGCTTTGAGTGCCCTGGGCTCAGGTGTAATAGGTGACCTGACCTGCCACATGTCCATCCTGAGGGGGACACACATTTTGATCTCTGCTGGCCACAATTTCCAAGTGTGAGGTGGGCAAGGGTAGCCCCACTGACAGCCCTTCTCAAGAGGGCAGATGAAGCCCCCAGGGGAAGTTTAGGTTGGACATTAGGGAGAAAAAAAATTAACCTGACAGGGGTTGTCAAGCTCTGGAACAGCTTACCCAGGGTAGTGATAGAGTCTCCATCCCTGGAGGAATTTGAAAGCCATATAGATGTGACATTGGGGGACTTGGATGTGCTGGGTTAGTGGTTGGACTTGATCATCTTCAAGGAGGAAGTTCTTCCCCATGAGAGTGGTGAAGCCCTGGAATGGGTTGTCCAGGGAGGCGGTTGAGGCCTCATCCCTGGAGGTGTTTAAGCCCAGGCTGGATGAGGCTCTGGCCAGCCTGATCTAGTGTGGGGTGTCCCTGCTCATGGCAGGGGGTTGGAACTACATGATCCTTGTGGTCCCTTCCAACCCTGACTGATACTATGATACTACTATGATACTATGAAGGTCTTTCCAACAAAAACAGATCTGTGATGGAGCAGCTGCAGTAGCTGATGGCCCCATTACCAGGACTCACAGCACCATGTTCTGCTATGCCTCACACCCCTGCAACAGCAACTCCAAACACAGGAGGATCCAACCCCAGTGCTGCTCAGGCTCTCAAAAGCCTCAGCAATTTTCTTTTGCTAACGCTGCTGAAAGATGGGACAGCTCCAATTTGCCCAGAGCTGCTCAGTTGTAACATGGCACTGCGGGGAAGGGCTGCACGGAAAACCACATCTGACAGCGAAAGCATTTGGCTGGAGAACAGCATGGGGAAAACAAATTACTGTGGCACAAATGAGCAAATCCATCATCAGCAGGAAGGGGAGGAGAGAGTTGGCTTAAGGAGCCACGTATGAAACTGTGACAGCAACCCATATAACGGCCCTGTAAACATCAAGGGGAATGAATATGGTTTAATAGCAACAGAAGCGCTGCCAAGCTGGGCGATGTGTAACACAGCAGCTGGATGGAGAGATCTACCTATTGTCTGCTCCCTGGGAAAAGAAGAGGGAGATAATTCAGGTTTGTGCTTGATCTAGTGTGTAAATCTCACAGAGGCAATGTTTTATCAGAAACAAAAAAAGAAAAAGAGGGGTGGTGGTGGGGAATAAACAAAGGAATGAGTTTGTTTTCAGAGCTGTCGCTGCCACCAAGCAGACAGCACAGGTTCAGCTGTGCAAATGAGACAGAGCCCACCAAAACCTCTGGCAACATCACAGTGAGGGAAAATGAAATCACAGGGGTGTGTGGCAGCTGAGTGGTTGCTGCAGGGGCCTTGGCTCCTTGCAGCAGCACCAAAATGAAGAGTAGAGACAAAAGAGGGTGTGTGAGAGTAGGGGACACAGCTATGGTGTGCAGCAGTGGTCGTGAACAGGTTGCCCAGGGAAGTGGTTGAGGCTTCGTCCCTGGATACATTCAAGATCAGACTTGATGTGGCCCTGGGCAGCCTGATCTAGTTGGAGGTGTCCCTGCTCACTGCAGGGGCATTGGGCAAGATGACCTTTGAGGGTCCCTTCCAGCATGATGCAATCTGTGAGTCTGTGAAGCTTTCTGGCTCTACACACACACGTCTCCATGCCACCCTGACATGCCAGCCAGAGGGAAGGGAATGTCTGGAGCGGGGTGCCTGGCTGCTTCCTGCTCCTCACTGCCAGACTGGAGTTAAACAGGGTGGTGAGGGGCTCAGAACCCCTCTAATGATGATATAAATCCCACCTCACCTCTTTTGTGAGGGAGCCCCGGGGCGCCTGTGCAGCCTGGCTGGCTTGTCCAGCCCCACAAGGAGCCTTGCCTGGCCACTGCACATGAGCTTGCAGCGTCCAGCCTGGGGCAGACTGGCTGCAGGGCTATTCCATTATGCTCTGGGCACCTTTGGGCACTTCTAAAGGATGTCATTGTGATCCTAAGAAAAACAGCTATTGATCATTACCATATCTAACATTGAGCTACCAACACATGAAAAACTGTGCTGGAAGAGAGGAGAATATCCCTTGGCTTGTGACTGCTGGTCAAGGGGAAGAAGGAAAAGGGCTTTTTACCTTGAGCAACACGGAAGCAGGGTTTGTAAAGCAAGCTCCTCAAATCTGTGCCTATTTATGTTTTCATTCATCCCCTTGGATCAGAGTTCTGTGCGCAAAAGGGGGATCGTGACCTCTGATTTCATAGGGACCGGGGAGACATTCCTCAGGATTTGTTCAACACTCTGCCTCTACGTTTACAAGCACCAGAAGAAGAGAAAAAAAAATCAGAAGCAAATGACCACTTTAGTATTCCGAGCAGGCTCCCAGCAGCAGGCAGGCAGGCAGCACGGCACAGGGCTGCACACGGCCGACGGGAAACCGGAGGATCGAATTACCTGCTCAGCAGCGGGGCTGATCAGCCCTCGCATGCCACGGAGCCGGGCTGCTGGGACAACGAGTCGTCACCGGGTGTCATTCAAGCCCCAGGCTTGAACGTGCTAGCACCAAGAGGCCACCCCAAGGCTGTGCCAACCTGCAAGTGAGGGTTTGCTAGCTCAGCTTAAGGACTGCTCTTCCCATCCCATTTTTTGCATCTACGATTTAGAACTCTGTGTATATTTTATGAAAGGTCTGCTAAAGTGCGTTGTTGCAGGAACAAAACTAAGTGCTTGTTCATTTTTAATGAGCCACCAGGGAGAGAGCTATTGTCTGTGTGTGTGGAACTGGTTTTCTTCTGTTTGGCTATTTATACTGAGATGTCTGGGAGGGGAAATTTGTGATTAAATTACGAGTGAGACACCTTTATTCATGCTGAAAAGCCTCTCACGCTTCAGTCAGAGCCACTGAAAGTGATACACAATTCAATGCAACCAGGCAGCCTTGAAAACCACCAACAGAAAATTAGATCTAAATGCTCTTCTCCCGAGCAAGAAGTGGCTAAGTATATATATATATATATATAAGAAAAGAGGAAATGGCCTCACGTTGCACCAAGGAATGTTTAGGTTGGACGTGAGGAACAACTTCTTCCCTAAAAGGGTTGTCAAGACCTGGAACAGGCTGCCCAGGGCAGAGTTCCTGTCCCTGTAGGGGTTTCAAAGCCACGGAGATGTGGTGCTGAGGGACATGGTGTAGTGGTGACCTGGCAGTGCTGGGTTAATGGTTGGACTTGATGATCTCAGAAGACTCTTTTCACCTCAATGTTTCTATAGCATACTGATTTGCTCTGGATTGACACTGGTGCAGCTTCAGCTCTGGCCAAGAGCAGCCTCCTGCGTGCACGGGTTTTGCCTGTTGGGGAATACAAACCCAAACCCAGCACTGTCCTTGAGCACAGCTTGCTCCCCGAGTTGACGAGGTCATGGTTTCTGTCTCCCCAGAAGCGCCCCGAGTTCTCGGCTTCCGTCCCGGCAGGTCCACGGAGGAACCTGTGAGTCCTACCCCCACTCTGCAGACCCAAGGGGCCAGAAGGGGCAGGCGCAGTGCGGGCTGTGTGGCCCCGGCACTAAGGAAAGCGCTGCGGAACGGTAGCGCCCAAGGCACAGCACCCCGGGCCGGCGCTGCCCTTCGCCGGGGGGCAGCCGGCTGCGAGGGCTCGAGCTGTTGCCATAGGGACGGCGGGCGCCGGCTCTGCAAGGCAGGGCTGGAGGACCGCGGGCGGGCGGAAGTGCCGTGGTGACGCTCTGGCCCGCGCTGCGTCTCGCTGGGTTTCCGGCCCGCGCTGCTTCCGGTCGGGCGGCGCCTCGTGGCGGGCGCGGGGCAGCCGGGGCCGGAGTGCGTCGTGGGGCGCTGAGTGGTGAGAGCAGGATTGGGGGTGCTGGGGGGTTGTATCTGGGGATGCAGTAAGGGCGGGGAAGCAGAGTTTGGGGCTGGGGTAGTGTGTGCGGGGTCCTGTACTGGGACATGAGGTGTAATGGGGGGTGAGGAGCGGTGTGGGAGGTTGGGGGCAGTGCGCGCCGGGGGAGGCACGGTATGGGGGGCTGGAGCGCTGAGGGTGGGCTTCGGGGGCAGGATATGGGGCTGGGGTTGTGGAGGGGGTTGTGCTGGATATGGGGCAGAGGCGTATGGAGTTTAAAAGGGGTAGTGTGGGATGGGGAGGGCTGGGGGAGGCAGGGCATGGGGGGGCTGTGGGGTGTGCAAAGCGGGTTTGGGGTGCATTGTGGGAGTGTAGTGAGGGCCTAGGGAGCAGGATATAGGCCTGGGGTAGTGGAAGGGTGTACCAAGGGCTGAGGGGCGGCAAGGTGGAATGGGACTGTGGGGCAGTGGGGGCTGCGGCGGTCGATATGGGGGAGCTGGAGTGCTGTGAGAGGTGCAGGGGGGGCTTAGGGGGCAGTGCCGGGGTGCAGCGAAGGTGCGGGAGCAGGATATAGGGAGGGGCACAGGTATAGGGAGGTGGCAGGAGAGCTGGAGTGTTGTGCAGGGGGCAAACCCGACTTACGGCTCCTCCATGTGGGAGGTGTTGGAGCCTGCACTGGGGGTGTGGGGTGGTGCAGGGCTGTGGGGTGGGCAGTGCCAAAGAGTAAGGGCGCTGGGGGCAGGTGGAGGCAGGGAGAGAGCAGTTTGGCACAAGGAGTGGAATGGGTGAGCTGTAGAGCAAGGAAGGGGCTGTGTGGGCAAGCAGAGGAGCTCCGTGGCCAGAGCAGGGCACGATTGCACATACATCATGTGGTGATGGTGGCCAGACTGGATCTGTTTGGTTTTCTAGTGGATCTTCACAGAACTTTGTGCCTTTCAGGATTTCCTGCTGGGGTTCAGCCTCGGAGAAGCCCCAGCCCTGAATGGTGACCATGAGTGGTTATGTTGTCACTTGGTGCTTCCATTTGTGAGGTGAGCAAGAGCCAGGTGCATTGAGCGAGTCCCTGAGTTGGGGGCACGGGAGGTCTGTGGGCCACAGTGAACACAGGGCTGGGGAAGGGCTGCTGGGCAGTGGGGCCAACAGGCCCTGCCTCGTACTAGCCAGCCTCACCCGTGCCCAAGATCAACCCCCTGGCAGACTCCATGCTGGGGTCCATCCTGTGCAGTAACAGGTGTGAGCATTCATGCAGCCTTTTGATGGTCATGTATGATACTGCATACAACAAGCTCCCTCCAAAGCCAAGGAAAACCAGCTCTTGGATCAAACAAGCAGCAAAATCAGTAACTAAGTCATTTGCCTGGCTGAGGATTTTCCTCTCAGCTAACTTTTAAACAGCAAAGTGTTTTCTCAGTGTAATTAATCTGCAACATAACCACTTGCAGGGGGGCTCTGGATCTTGAGCTGTCTGTGCTAGCCTTGTGGGGTCTGGCTGGTGCAGGCTGAGCAGCTCTGATGCCTGTGCCAAGCTTTCCCTGCAGCTTGCTTGCTGTGGCTGAACCCCCTGGTTGTTACTTTTCAGGTGGCTGAACCAGAAGATCGTTCTGCAGGATGGTGAGAGTGCTTTTTTTTTAGGTTATAGGAAGTAGTTTCACCTAACTAGATGCTAAACATCAATAAAATCCAGTTCTCAAAGTTGACTTTTCTTCCTTTTTTCATATTCAATACTTGGTGTTAGGTGTGAACAAAGTAGAGAGGTTTTTAACATGCTGCAAGGGAGCATACAGGAAGGTAGGTGTGTAAAACTACTGCTCTGGCACTCGTGGCCTGTGCCTGGGGCAGATGTGTAGTGTTCTCTAGATCTGCTTTGGGGATCTGTAGGGCTACTTCAGTCTTTAATTCAGGAGTACTGAAGGATGTGAGTGATCTGACTCAGCACTGGTTTGGCCACATCTTGAATCCTGTGTCCAGTTCTGGGCTCCTCAATTTAAGGACATTGAGACTCTTGAATGTGTCCAGAGAAGGGCTGGGGAGAGGTCTGGAGCACAGCCCTCTGAGGAGAGGCTGAGGGAGCTGGGATTGTTTAGACTGGAGAAGAGGAGGCTCAGGGGAGACCTTCTTGCTCTCTACAACTACCTGAAGGGAGGTTGTAGCCAGGTGGGGGTTGGGCTCTTCTCCCAGGCCGCCAGCACCAGAACAAGAGGACACAGTCTCAAGCTGCACCAGGGGAAGTTCAGGCTGGAGGTGAGGAGAAAGTTCTTCCCAGAAAGAGTAATTTGCCATTGGAATGTGCTGCCCAGGGAGGTGGTGGAGTCCCCATCCCTGGAGGTGTTCAAAAAAGGCTTGGCTGTGGCACTTGGAGCCATGGTTCAGTTGTCATGAGGTGTTAGGCAATAGGTTGGACTTGATGATCTCTGAGGTCCTTTCCAGCCTGGTTGATTCTGTGCTCTCCTGGGTGTGCCAAGCTCCTGTCCCCGCTAGAGGGTGTGAAGCTCCACGGAATGGTTTTGCTTTCTGCTAAGCTGGCGATCAAGGAGACTTCCTCTAAAGGGCTGTGCAGGCAGCGAGGCCGCGGTGGGATTAGTTGTGTTCAAGATACTGGCTCTGTGCGTTGGCAGTGGCCCAGGATGCTCCTGCCTTATGTAACCATCAGCTGGGCTCCATGTGATGGTGCTCAGCCCCAGCTGGTGACATCACTCCCAAGCAAGTGTGTGTGCCCAGGGCAGGCAGCTGGGTGGGTACCCCCTGCACGGTGGGTATGTGGAAGAGGTTGCTTGGAGGGTTCGTTTGCACAGGCCACCTTCCCTTTCCTGCCTCCTAGGTAGTAGAATGTGCCCTTGGTAACAGCAAGTAGTAACTTCTTGCTTACATTGCAGAGCCTGGCTCCTGGGTTTCCTTTCATGGATAGAGGGAATGTCCACTTGATCTGCAGCTCTTCTACACCAAGACTGAGGCCAATGTGATGTGAAACGCTGTAGAGAGTCCTGTGAGGGCTATGAAGTGATGTGGGGGACTGGAGCTCCTCTATTATGAGGAAAGGCTGAGAAGCCTGGGGAAGAGCAGCTTGAGAGGAGATTTTCTCTATGCTCAGCATTGAGGATGGGGCCAGACTTGTCAGTGGTGCCCAGTGCTAGGATGAGGTGCAACAGGCACACACAAACCCAGGAGGTTTCATCTGAAGATTAGAAAAAAGTACTTTGAGAGTGACAGAATATTGCTGGAGTCTCCTCTGGAGATACTCAAAACCCACCTGGATGCAGTCCTGGGCAGCCTGCTGCGGTTGCCCCTGCTTTAGCAGGGGAGCTGGACTGAATGAGCTCCAGAGGTCCCTTCCAGCCCCCCACCATGCTGGGATTCTGTGACCCCCAGTTGCCTGCTGGGTTGTGTGTGTTCATAGGAAGTGCTGCAGAGTAGCTCAGCTCTTGATGGCCAAACTGGCTCCTTGGCCGAGTAGAGGATTTCTTCCTCACTAAATTTTGCCTCTTAAGTGTCATGTTAAGAATGAATTCTTGAGCTGAAGCAATCCCAGCAGGGCTGGTTTTGTTCCAGCATGTGCAGGGCTTGAGAAGGATCCAAAGGAGAGATGGACATCTTGGTCAGTTCAGGATTGCTGCAGATAGAGATCTTTGTTGGTACTGGTGGGGTCTGTGGACATTTTGGAACTTGATCTTTACATCTGAGAGGAGACTGGTTCTTGGCTGAAGCATGGTGTCTGCCAGTCACTGCTCTTAGCACAGCTGGCTGGGGGTCAGGGTGGAGTCTGGCTCGAGAGCAATGTGGAGGGAGGCAGCCAAAATGGGGTGGTGCTCCTGGGGCTGAGGATTGTGAGTGTTGAGGGTGGGGGAGGTGAAGGGCTGCCTGCAGGAAGGGCAGTCCTGTAACAGCTTATCTGCCTTTGCTTTGTTTTCAAGGAAATTTCACATCCTCTTGACCTTGTGGCACAAATAATGTTGATGTTCTCTTTGAAAAATTGAATTCAGAGTGAGTGAGTAAGGAGCTGGTCACCATTTGCCTGAGGGAGGGGGAAAAAAAGGGGGGGAGAGGGAAGGGGGAAGATCAAAACCAGTTCTTTGCCCCCAGCTTCTCCTGGGGGATGCTGTGTGCTTGATACACTCATATGCACATGACTGCCAAGCGTGGTCCCTGAGTCTCTCAGAGGTCTTGCTCTGAAAACAGTCTGGTGGCTGAGGTCATGAGTTGCTCTAGAAGTAGTGTCACAGTAAAAGCCCTTTCAGGCTGGCAGGTACAGGCAGGACACAGCCTCCACCAGCTGGGTGTGCTGAGGTCTGTGCTTAGCCAGCATGCAAAGTGGATTAGAGACTGTAAACAGCCCTGGTCTGAGGAAAGCACAACCGCCCTGAGAAGTGGGTCAGGCAGGTGGTTGGGGCTGGGTAACCTGCAGATCATGCTGAAGGATCCTCCTTGTGGATCAGCTGGAGTGACTCAAGTTGCCTTGTGAAAGTGGCTCGTGCCTGTCTGGAGCAGGGTGATGCACTCCTGCTTGCTGCTCACTTGCTCTGGAGCCTGGTGGCCCCGGGAAGCTCCTGTCTGCACCCACGTTTGCTTATCCCTTGCCTGTTTGGTGTTACAGCTTGAAGCTGCTGTAAGCCCCTTGAGCAGCAACTGAGAGTTGTCAAGACAGAGCAAAGACCCTCACCAGTCAGGGCTGGCATCACATGGATGTGTTTTGAATCCTGTGCTGGTTTACTTGTTTTGCCCACTAATGGAACCCTGCTGTGGTTAGGTCCAGGCTCTCCCAGAGGAAAAATGATTTTAAACTCTGTGGTCAGCAAGATGCTGTTCCTCTCTTCCTTGCTGCTCTCTCTTGCCTGTGTGAAGGTGGACAGTGTGCAGTGACAGACAGCTGGGCTGCTCTGAGGATTTCCCACATCCCCAGCAGGTCAGAACTGGGCATTTTAAGTGTGGCTGTGAGCCTTCCAGGAATTGCAGAGGGACCCAGGGTAGGTGCTGAGGGTGCTGGAGGGGACGGTGGGTGTCTCTGGGTGAGCTGCACCCAAACACAGCCTCACCCTGAAGCAGTGGCCCCAGCTCTCCAAGCACTGTTTGTTTTTCTTCCCTGATTGTGAAGGAGGTTGTGTGCAAAGTGCTTTGGTCACCACTGTGGTGGTTTCTTGCAAGCACAACCTGACTGCTGGAGCAGGAGTAGCTGTTTGGAGCAGCCTCGTCTGCCATTCGCACCGTGGTCGCTGTGCTAAGCTCGAGCACTGCACTCGTGTGAGCCATTTGCAAGCTGTTCCTTCCTTCCTGGATAAGAGCAGCTTATCTCACGAGCACAGGAGTCCCCAGAGCAAGGAGTTATCTGCTGGGACATGCTCCCCACGCTGATGGTGAGCTGAGCAGGCATGCTTTGTTGGAGCAAGGCCTTTGCTTGCTGGAGGGAATGTAGCTCCTTGGCAGGTCACAGACCTGGCGTCCTGCCCTGAGGCAGTGTGGTGCTGTCCCTCCCCATGTTGTCTCTAGGGATCTGCAGCTACTGATCCTTCTCTGCCTCTCAGCCTGCTTGGAAGTGGCTCTGTGGATGGGAGCAGCTCTGATGCTTTGCATGGGTGGGTGGCCTGCCTGCTGCAGCATCTGACCTGTTCTTCCATAGAATCATAGAGTCACAGAATCAATAAGGTTAGAAGTGACCTCAAAGATCATCAAGTCCAACCTGCCCCAGGCAGCTCTCCCCTGCTTCCCCCTTATGCTCTTGGATCCCTGTTTCCCAGCACGTAGGATTTCTCGGCTCAATTCTGCCTGTGCCCTACCATGGTTCCTCTGGGGACACAAGACAGGAGCTGCTGCAGTGGAAAGGGAGCTGCAGTGCTCAGCTCAGGCTGGCTCTTCTTGCTCCTCAGAGGGAGCTGACACAAGTCACCTGCCTGGCAGAAAAGCATTTTATTGCTGCTAGACTTAAGGAGGTTGGGTGGCCCCCAGAAGGTGCTGGTGGGCGTGGGGTTAGCTGAATCTTTGCCTTTTGGCAGCATCAAGCTCTTACATCAGCTCTGTGGATTGGGGAGCCACAGCCTTGGTGGTTCTGCCTGTCCTAGCCTGTGCACAGCTTCTCAGTTCCTCCATTGCTGACTGGTGAGGTCATGCTCTGTATCTCCCATGGCTTTTTGGAAGAAGTTCTGCCCATTGTGTTTTTCTGTGGGGAGAGTGGGATCCATCCTGCAACATAAACCCAGGGAATGGAGCACAGGCACTGCTTGCAATGTTCTCTCCTCTTGTAAACCAGAGAATAGGGTTTGGGGTTTTTATGATTTCTACTAAGTCTTTCCCCTGCTTTTACTGCAGGGGAAAATCCTGCTGGACTTGAGGCTCTTGGTGCTGAAGGTGAGGTCAGTGAGCTCTGCCAGCCAGCTGGCAGCATCTGATCCCTGCTGAAGCTGCCATTGAGGGTGGTGAGACACTGGAACAGGTTGCCCAGAGAAGTTGTGGATGCCTCATCCCTGGAAGGGTTTAAAACCAGGCTGGATGAGGCTTTGAGCAACCTCATCTACTGAGAGGTATCCCATGGCAGGGGGGTTGGATATTTAAGGTCCCTTCAAACTCAACCCATTCTATGATTTTCTCTGCACTGATGGTGTCTCTTTAGCCCTCTCCTTGCACTGCCTTTTGCAGTGCCCTGATACTGTCTCAGGCAGAGCAGAGGGCAAGGATCACCAGGGCCATGGTGGACAGTGCCACGCTGTGTGTAGCAGCAGAGTCCAGCAGCCACGTCCCGGTGTGCTTGTCCAAGACCAGGAGTGATGATGGAAGGGAGGCCAGAGACTGGTTGTGTCCTCCAGTACCAAATCCTGGTACAAAGCCAGCTGCAGAGCAGCAGCCAGGGTGGTAACTCAGCCAAGCAAATCCTTCATCAGCTGAGCATGAAATGGATATTTATGTGTGCAAGTCAAAAATAATGAGGAAGGAGGCAGAGATGTTTGCATATGCACCCATGTTTCACCTCAGCTGTAGTCAGACCATATCCTGAGCACTGGGGTTGCACTGGGAGGAAAGCCAGACCCCATGAGAGGGCAACAGCTCCTGTGTGGGCAGGGGTACGTGTCCTGGCTGTGATGAATGGAGGCAAGGGGTGGGCAGGCAGCTGCCAAGGTGGGGCAAGTCAGTGAGCAGTGGGGGAAACTGCTCTGACCCCCAAGTACATCACAGCAGGTGCCTTGCTGTGGAGGTGACTTCTCCCCTTACACTAAGCCTTTAGCTCCCATAGCCACAAGGCCACTTTCCTCCTCTGCCAGGTTAGGCCTCAAGAGCTGACCAGGAACCAGCACCATGCAGGCATACGCCAGGAGCTTGGCTGTGCTCTGAGGTCACCTTCTGCTCTCCCCTCCTCTGTTCCTGGTTTGTGTTTAGGCTGGAAAAGCCCTGGTGTCTGTGCCTGGCAGGCTGGCCCTTGAGCAGGGACAGGAATGGGTTCGTGCTGTCAGCGCGTTCCACCGAGCACTGAACTTTGCACTGCTGGAAGAGGAAATGTCTGCACTTTTGCCCTGATTTGTACAGGAGCTGAGAGCCTGGAGAACTGGGGCTGGGTAAACTGCCAGGGAACTGCCTGGTTTCCACCTTTCCTTCCTCTCCACTGCTTGCTAAAGAGGCTCCAGCAACTCTCTTAAAAGCATAACACCTAGGACTAGTGCTAGCAACCACCAGTCCAGCCTAGATCCTTCCACTCAGCATCACTCAGCCTTTAGTGAAGGTTCACTTCTACTAAGGGGCTGCTTTTAGCTGCTCCCTTGAGAGCTGTTTTTAGGCCTGGCTGTAGTATTGGTTTTCCTTCAGCAGCAGATGAAGTCCTGTGTTCACTGCACAGGCTGCAGGGAGGTCACATCCAGGTGTCTCCCTGCTCTTGACCTTGGGGAAGGAATGCATTGCTTGGGGCCTTAGTTCCCACTTGTGGTAGGAGCTGAGTTCAGTCGCTGTACTGTGATGATGAAGGGAGTGGGGGAAGCAAAGAAACCACCTTAAAAACACCTAGGATTGGGGTTTTTTTTAAGCTGTAGCTAAGAAATCTGCCCTGGCTGCAAGCTGGACCTTCCAGGCAGAGGTGAACAGCCTGAATCTGAAAGCTATTTCTTAAATATTTTAAAAGCTGCCTGGAATAAACTGAATGCTTCCGAGTAGTGACCTAAATTCTGCTTGCTGTAAATTTCATTAGAAAGTGGATTTGTGTGCCTGCCAGGAGCAGGCCACTTTGCAGCCTCATTGATCTGCCCAAACCATGTGTTGTGCAAGTACCTTCCTCAGCAGATTTTTAAAGAGCTCACTGCTGCTTGCTCCTACCCCCAAAATGTGCCTGGTTTCCTTGCTAGTCTCCTCTCTTCCCCTCTCTCTCTCTCTCTTTCTCTCTCTTTTCTTTCTGGTGCAAATGCATCATTTGTTTACTAATCACGTTGCATCCTCAGCTGAATAGAGTCAGCCCACCGGCTGTGTGGGCAAGGATAGAGCAGCTGAGAAGGAAAATGTCACTCGTCCTTCAGTTCATTTGATGTGCTCTGCGCTCAAATGCCCGTCCCACGCTGTGGAGGCCAAAGATTTTTCACAACCCCTGCATCTCTTAGCTCTCCAGTGAGGTCACCTGTGGTTCTGACACCCCTTCGAAGAAGCTTCCTTCCCTTCTGCTGTCCCCAGAGCTGTCTATCCCTGTGCAACCACAGCTCTAGATCTTGTGGGGAGGTGTGATGGAAGCACAGATGGTATATTCTGTCTTACTAGGGAAAAAATGCCCAGGGAGCTGTGGCACTGCCAGACTTGTGGATGCACAAGCAACATGCACCTCCCCAAGGCTGGGCAGGGGAATGTAGCTGATGCTGAATCTCCTTTGCCTTACAGCATGTTTGCAGCACATCTGCCCAAGTTAAAGGTAATGCAGGGGGGTTCTGAGCAGCCACTGCAGGGGCATTTAGCCTGTGTGAAACTACAGCTGTGTCGTGAGACGTGGGGCAATGGCTGAACGTTGGGAAGAAAAGCCTGGGGGAGCCTCTGGTGCTCTTGGTGTATGGGTGAAAAACGTGGGAAGAAATCCCCGTGCTGGAGCTGTGGAACACAGGGATGTCCTGCCTCCTGCCAAGGACTGCCACAGAAGGGGCTGAGGTTTGGCAAGATATTGGCAAGGCTGGTCCAAAGCAGCAGCAGCTCTCCCTCCCTGTGGGCTGCCAGCACAGTTGATGCCCAGGCCTGGTGAACCTGGCTGTCCTCTCTGCTGGGAGAGAGGCTGCTTCACCTCTGCTGTACAGCTGAGAGTTATTTTGAGAAGTTAAACCCAGGGCCTGAACAAAGAAGCCACAGCCTGGGCCAGCAGTATGGGCTGGCCTGGGGACAGGGCCTTGCTGACTGTCAGCATCCAGACAAGGGCTGAATTCATTGCCCATAAAGCTGAAGTGCTCTGCTGGTTTCCTGGCTCCTCAGCATCTCTGCTGGAGCTGCCTGTTATTTATGTGCTTGCTGTCCAAGCAGATGTGCAAAAGCTTTCACTGAGGCAATGGCCTGGGTCCTGCTCCCTCCTGCCACCAGCACCTGAGCTCCTCCATACTCGGGCCAGTGATGCAGGGTTTCCCACCTGGCCATAGGTGGCTTCTGTCCCCAAGCCTTGTCTATCCCCAGCTACAGGAGAGGCAGAGAGGAAGAATTGGAGGCAGGTGGTCTCCTGGGTCTTTCCTGCATTGTTTGTTGGGGCAGTGTGGGTGGTTCAGCCCCTTTGAAGGGAGGCACACAGTGTGTGCCCACCCATCTGTGCCCAGCAGAGGCACCTGGGCACTGCACTGACTTGTGACAGGGCACTGGGCTGGCACTAGGAGCTGCCTTGCTTTGCTCCTTTGCCCAGCATGGTGATGCTGCTCAGCAGCCCAGAGCCTGGCCTTCCTGGCTGGAGCTAATGCAGTTGTTAGGCTGAGGAAAGGGGTGGCCAGGGTGCAGCTGCCAGGGGAATTGGAAGTGCTGGAAGCCTCCCCGAAGCAGCAGTTTGCTCTCTGCAACCCACGAGGGGGTTAAGTGAAAAATTAAATGTCTCTATCTCCTTCCTTGTGCTTTCTCATCTCCACCAACTGAGCTGAAGATGGGGGAGGATTTTTTTTTTCCCTTCTATATTTATCTTTGGAGAAATTGCTATAACTAATCGGCTTTAGGGTACTGGGGCTCTCTCTTTTATTTTATCTTCTTCTGTCACTAAGACCTCATCATGTGGCTGGGGACTGCAGCTTGCTGGCTTTCTCTCTTTGCCAGGCTCAGGTTCTGCTGGCTTTTTCTTTTTGTTGTTGTGTGTTGGCTCTTTTTTTTTTTTTGGTTATGGAGTCAATTAATAACCCATAAAAATAACACCTCCAGCTGTTCCACTTGCAGCTGCTGGGCTGGAGTCTAATTACCCTGCCTTGGATCCCAAAGCCTGCTTTGCATGTAAAAGTGCCAGTGGATAGGAGCAGGCAGAGGAGATGGCAATGCAGGAAGAAAAAAAAAGGTGCTATTTTTAGCCTTTTCAAGCCAAATGTAAAAAGACCCTTAGGCTGCTTGTGTCCTGCTGGATCTGATCCTCTGCACAATATTGTTCCCATGGCTTAGTACAGCAGCCAGGGTGGGCTGGGGTTTATTTTTGGCAGCTTGCTTGTCTGCCTTTGAAACGTCTTCCTGGGTCGGTTTGAGCAGTGCTGTGTCGATGTGTCTCGCATCCATGTTCTAATGGTTTTCCTGCAGCCACGTGTGGTTCTCTCTGTGATGCTGAGTGGGGCAGTGCTGCATGTGATGGGGGTGGCAGGGATGGAGAGGGAAGTGTGACAGTTTTAGGCTGTGCCTTTAAGCAAAGGACAGCTACTGAATTCTCTACTACCCCAGGAAGGGACACACGGTGGAGTTCGTACCTCAGAGTGGTGGTTAAGTGGTGCTTGGACCCCCTCAGGAAGTCCTTTCCTACTGACTGAGATATCAAATTGATTTAGCAAGAACACTGGTAGGTGCAGTGATCTTCTCAAGCCATCCTGTCTGTCTTGCACCCTCTTCTGAATTCATTAGGCAAACCTGCTGGGCAGGATGTCTTCTGCCACTCTGCAGCCTGGGGGTCTGCTCAGCTGGTGCTTCCTCAACTCCCCACACTGCCATATTCAGCTGACTCCTTGGGTGCTCAAGGCCCTTCTCCTTTCTTGCTCCCTGTAGAGGTGGTGCAGCAAAGGCTCAGGAAGGCCCCAACACATGGGGTTGGCGACAGGGCACTAAGGAAGCATTGGGATTGTTTCCAGTCTCTGTCCAGGCAGCTGTACTGGGCCATATTGGTTCTTGTCATCATTGGGCTGTTGTTTCATTCAGACTCTGGCTCGTTTTGACCAAAAGCAAATCCAACAGAACAGCTGTTCATTAGCTAATTTGAAACACTTAGTGGTCACACATCAGTCTGTCACTACCAGCTTGAAACCACGACTCCAAATAGGCTTCCTGTGCTGTAGCTCATCTCCTTCATTAAACCCAGTGATTCTGAGACTGCTGTTTGGAAGCTGCCCTCAAAAAAACCCAAACCAAAACAACCCAAACAAACCAAACCTCACCTCCTACACATCCCACTTGCACGTAGGTGGCAGAGCTAGTGCTTGGCTCAAAAGGCAACTCTACTTCTTCCTTCTCTGCTCAGGCTCTCCCTCCCCCATGCTGACAGCTACAAGAGCCAGGAGGTGTTAAATAAGTCATCTCTCATCCCTAGAGAGATGGAGCCTGACCCTCAGTGGATATCCCTTCAGTGGAGCTCTGCCACCACTTCACTTATCCAGGGATAGAGGATACTTTCAATCTCCCTTCAATCTTGCCCAGCAAAGAGATTGCAAACCTGGCTTTCCATCACACACTGCATTAGCCAAATTAATTCCAGGACTGAGAGCCAGGCAGCGGTGCTCGAGACCAAGGCAGATTAATGCTGCGGCCATGTCAAAATCAGCATTGCTGCTGCCAGGATGCAGCCAGCCTCCTGCCCAGCAGTGCCCTCCATCTCACACTTCCCAGGAGCACTGAACTCGCTGGGATCTGTGACATTGACAACTCAATTGGAAGGAACATCTGTCTCTAAACTGCGCTCCCCATTCAGGCCGCCGCCGCCACTGCAAGCGGGCGACATCTTTCATGCGTCCTGCCCGCTTTCTTTTAATCTCCCAAGCTCAGGCATGCCTGTGGAGCACAGGAAGGTTCCTCCCCTGTGACAAGGAAAAAGAAATTAGCGAGCAGATTGAGCCTGTGTAGCAAATAATGAGATTGCCTTGGATACAGGACTGGAATTCATGCGAAGAATCCTGCTGATCGGAGAAGATAAGCAGCATTTCTTGGGCGTCATAAGACTTATGTTCCTCGTGTGTTGTCTAAGAGACCTTTAGATGGAGGCTGCCAGCTCTGGACTTCTCCACAGAGAGTGTGATTTGAAAAATAAGCCCTGAAATAGCTAGACTGGTGGTTATTTTGGTGTGCCAGTGCCTCATAATGATATGCCTTCAGGCAGGAGAATAAGCTATACAGATAGAGGCGGTGTTGTGTTGGAGGAGCAACCACCACAAAGGAAGCTTGTCCTGACTGAGCTCCAGTGAAAGGCCCAGTGTTTACCCACAGGGTGCAGACTGGTGGAGTCAGGGCACACTTGAAAAGGAGCTAGATGTGTGGAAAACTTTTAATAATAAGTAATAGTTTCTTATTACTCTAAGGGTGTTTAAAATATATAAACATAAACTATCAACGTTTTACAGGCAGACAGGGGCCTGGAGAGCAACTCCCAACAGCTGGATTCAGCACTTGAAGTAGAGGAGAGTATTTGTATTATCAGGCTCATTAAAAAGAGGGATAGTAAACAGCCTTTGGGTTTATTTTTACAAGGAATTTATTCATCCTGCATTTGCTATGCCCCTTGGCTGAAATGGGTATTTTTTTTCTAAGGACTGAAAAGTGCTATTAAGAACTGATCTGATCCAGGCATCTCACTTAAAGGGGTGATTGGTAACAGGCTGTGTGCTCTGAGCTGGTACCAGGCAGCTCCTGGGCAGTGATGGGCACAAGGGGTGTTTCTAAAGACAATTACAACATTTGGGCATCCCCAACAGCTCAGTAAACCTCCCTTGCTTTCAGCTCCAGCTCCCTGTATTATGAGCATGACATCTTCAGCAACAATAAAATGTCCCAGCAAGTAAGTTACCATCTGAATGTTTTTTCCCTTTATACTGGGAAAAAGGTTGTGGGGAGTGAGTTCTCACTGATATTCTGCCCACCCTGTGCCACCTCCTGAGATCTGAGGGATGAAATAATCCTGTGGGAGCCCCAGAGGGTGTCTTTCCTAAGAAGGGAGCTAATGCCCTGGTTACAAGTATCCAACATGGGTACTAGAATGAGTGTTGGACTTGATGCTTCATTCACTCTGCTGGCTCTTCATGCTTCAGTTATTTCTGCAGGAGCAGCCCCCCCTTGCACCACCTGCTCTCTGCTTTACTCAGGAGCAGGGACACTAAATTCCATGCAGGAACTCTTGTATGGTTATGGGCTTTGCAGTGAGAGGCTGTGAATAAAGGCTGGGATGCTTTCCACACACTTCATCCTGATTCATCTGTTTTATGAATCAGGACTTAGTTCTATTTGCTAATGATTGGCTACGTAATGTTTGCTATGTCAATGGTGCCTGCGCTCTGATGTCAGCTGCTGGAGGCCAAGAGCTGGCAGCTGGTGTCTCTGGCCAGCTCCCAGCCTACAATTCAATTTCCCTATCAGCCACTTAAGAAGAAAGGAAAAAAACATGGTTCTGACTGTCTGTGGCATCAAAACATACAGGGCTCTGGTCTACAAGGACATTAAAGGCCTTTCTACACTCTGACACATGGGGAAAGTTCAGGTAACTCAAATAATGGTGTAAAGTTAACACACCTTCATTTAGGCTGCGCTTAACAGGCCAGTTTTATCCTTACTAGAAGGCTCACCACAAGAGTTGAACGCCTTCTAGGTTTTGTACATTAGCATCACTTCTCTGAACACAGATGGATCTGGAGGTATTTTATTCTGTCCCAAATCTTGTCATTGGTGGAAAACTATCACAGAGATCAAAGGCAGCAGCCTCTGGGAATCAGGGGATCACCTTGGAAGGGAAGAACTCCAGTCTGCTTTCTCATCCTGACTTACTGCATGGCTTTCCCTCCAGCAGTTTGAGAGCCTCAGAATTTGTTTCTGTGTCTTGTGATTATTAGTATCTTCCTGGCTATTACAAAGAGCTTTAAGATCTCCAGAGATGGGTGGAGAAATTTCTCCTGCGGTGTCCTTTCCCCAGGGAGCTTACAAAAAATCCCTAGAGATGTCACAGAGAGCACTGAATGCACTCAAGAGTGCCACAGCTCCTTTAGTTTCAGGAGTAAAGGAGTGAAGGAATTCACACCACCTCATACCCATTACCACCAGATGCTGGCTCCCTAGATTAACAAGGAAAGGAAAAAGAAAAGTGACACTAGTTAAGTACCTATAAGGCATTTAGGAACAACGCTGTATAAACCAGAATTGCCTTGCCCCAGGGCACAACTCTGTCCCATTAGCAGTCATCATGTTTATTTTAGCTGTAAATGTTGTCATTTGGGACCATTTTTGTGGTGCTAAAGGTTTGGGAAGCAGGGATTTATTTCAGTGTAGCTGGTGGTACAATAAAAAATATTCCACTGACTCCGATGGGACTGATTTATTAGGGAGCAGCTCTTGAAGAACTCCAGCTTATCTGAACTCAACATCTCATCCCTCTTTCACAGCCTTTTAATAAACATCCAGCTTAGCTGCAAGACCTTGAATGAACACATGTTCTCTCTTGTTCAGCACTCCTAACAGCCTCCTCTTTTCCATGCAGGAGCTGCAAAGATGAGACCTGCTGGACAGTAAACCAGGACCACTTCACTTTTAGTCACCATCTGTGATGCCAATAAAGGCACCAGAGCGAGTCCCTGCCTGCTGGAATTCCAGAGGTTTGCACTGAACTACAGCAAGGCCAGAGGCGTTTTGAATCTTGTACACACCACCCCTGCACTGCTCCCAGGCACAAGTTAGTTATTACTAAGGATAAACTAGCAATGGTTCTCATTCCTTCCTGTGGCAACATTGCCTAAAACAGCTTGGAGCTGTGTAACCACAGTTCCTATCGTGAAGGAATGTGATCCAGGAAAAGTGGAGCGGAGTGACCAACCTTGCATAACCTCCTGAACGCCCTTCTGCCCTTCATGTCTAGCAAGCAGCATTCCTCCTTTTCTGCCAGTACCAAACAGTTTGCACTTCCAGCCTGCATCCTCTGGGCTTTACTCTTCAGCATGCCTCACAGTTTTCCTTAAACATTTCACCCACCCTTTTTTTCATTTATATTCCTTCTAATGATGCACTGCTGGGGCTTCCACAAGAGATGTAACAGGAGCATAGGCAACAACAGAACTATTTAACCCCCCATTATTTGCCTTTTCTCTGTGTGTCTTGCTAAAATGATTCTTTCTGCAGAGAACAGGCAAGACACCTACCATGACTGATGTAGGCATTAAATTATGGACTTTCACTTTAATGCTTTCACTCTATCAATAAACTTCAGACATCTTTAAAAGTCCAAATAAAGCTTGTGGAGTTATGTGGCCATTTGCTTAAATCGAACAGTGGCAGTAACTAAGAATTCAAACACTTCCCAGAACCTAAAGAGAGAAATGTTATGAACTAAGAGGAATCTGAGTGGGTGTAAATTCCTTGCCCTGGTGAGATTGTATCTCAGGCTTTCAGAGCAGGAAAAGGATGTTACAGGCGTAATGGCATGGAATATCAATCAGATAGCCAAATCTAATTACAGAGCTACTAGATTAACTAGTTAACTTCAGCTAGACGAAGGCAACTGGCCAAGTGCCATGACAGAAACCAGATTCAGAGAGGCAATTTCACAACAGATTAAACTTCTTGTAATGACTAGTCTTAGATCAGACAACAGAGTGTTCCTCACCAACTTTAAAAGACATGTGGTTTGTGTAAGAAAGAACTGTAGCTGAATCACTCATTAATAGTAACCACAAACTCAGCCTTCCTAGAGAAAGGATCACACTAAAAGGACATGATAATGTCTCTACATTTTAGAAGGAAGATTTATTTTCCAAGGGGATAAGCCAGCACTAAAAAATACATTGTGGGGGGGAAAAATACCTTAATAGAGTCACTAAAGTGAACAGAGGCATGGGTCCCATATTTCCCAGTCCTTCTTTTAACAGTTTGTGATACAATGGTTCTGTGCAAAACACAGTTCCTGCTTTTAGTACATCATAGTTAAACTCTGTTTGGTATGGTCTAAGATGTAACTCTTTCAGACATCCCAAACTGCAAAGCACCCTGGGCTGGGTGACTGCTGGCTGAGGATAGAGACAGATGAGGCAGAAAGATTCTCAAGAGGTGACTGAGGCAGGTCCCTGCTCATGGGGAAGAGCTGGGCACCTACAGAGCTCCCTGCAGTGCCATGCCTTTGGAGTTCCTGGGACAGGTCCAGCACCTCCTCCGGTGATTAGCCGAACGAGTGCAACTGCTCACCGCTAATGAAATGATATGGTGCTTTGTCTTTTGTCCAGCAGATACCATCTGTGATCTCAGGCTGCAGACCTTTGTCCTTGCAGCAGCAATAAGCAGTATCCAGCAGGGTCTTTAGGGCAGTTTCCCTCCTGTTCTTGCTCCACCCTGAAGCACCCAGTGCACCACTACAGCTGCCCCATGCTGTAGCCATTACACTGGAGCCTCACACCCTCTGCTTCTAATCCTACCTGGCACCCACTCAGAGCCCCTTGGGAGCCACAAATCCAGGCAGAGCTGTGGCCTCAAGACCAGGAGGGATGTATAGAATCATAGAATTGTTTTGGTTGGAAAAGACCTTTGAGTCCCAACTAACAGTCGAGTTCACCACTCAGCCATGGCCCTCTGCACAGCATCTCCATGGCTTTTAAATAGCTCCAGGGATGGGGATGCCACCACTGCTCTAGACAGCCTGATCAAGGGCTTGACAACCCTTTTGAGATAGGATTCTCCCTAATGTCCAACCTAAACATCCCCTAGCAAGACTTGAGACCATTTCGTCTTGCTTTATTGCTTGTCATTTGGGAGATCTACCCCAACATGTCTTCAACCCTCTCTCAGAGAGCTGTAGAGAGCCAGATCCCCTTCAGCCTCTTTTTCTACAAACTAAACAACTCCGGTTCCCTCAGCTACACCTCATGAGGCTTGTTCTCCAGACCCTTCACCAGCTTCTGGACTCTTCAGCACCTCAACACCTTTCTCGAAGTGAGAGACCCAAAGCTGAACCCAGTTATTTGAGGTGCAGCCTGCCCAGCACCCAGTACAGGGGGACAATGCCTTCTCTAGTCCTGCTGGCCACACTATCGCCATACAGACCAGGATGTTGTTGGCTACCAGAGCACATGCCAGCCCACACTCATTCCCCGTGCCCCTGTGCGTAGGCTGCCTCTACCCCCGCGATGCCCCACGGCCCACAGCGCGCATGCTCACTGCCAACCCCAGGCAGCAGGCGGGCGCCATTGCGCGGGCGCGGAGGCAGCGCCCGCGATCCCCCCTCCCGCCTCCCGCTCGCGCATGCGCAGCCCTGGCCGGGGGCCAAGCGCCGCCCGCGCCCTGTCACCAGTAACAACAGGCGGCGGCGGCCGCCCGACGCCCCTCCCCCGCCGGAACCGGCGCGGCGCTGCTCAGCGCCGGCATGAGGCCAGAGAGCGGCCGGCCGGCGGCACGGGAGGCGGTAAGGGTCGGCGCGCGGCTTTTTGCCCCTGTCCTCCCCTGCCTTTCCTTCGTCGTACCCTTCTGCTCGTGTTCCCCGCTTCCCCCCGCCGCCTCTTCTCTTCAGCCTCATTGCCGCCGGTGCTCTCCCCCGCGGCCGGTTTCCCTCTGTCCGACCCCTGCCCGCTCTCCACCGGCTCCTCAGTGTCCGCGGCAGCGGGCTGGGGCTCGGCCGTGAGCCGCGAGGCACTGGCTGCTGGTGAGGGGTGGCGGTGGGGCTGGGGTTTACGGCCGGCGGGCGGGCCGGTCACGGCGGTCCCGGGGCTCCCGTGCTCTCCCCGGTGGGGCGGCCCTGTTGGGAACCCCTCAGGGGCAGCGTGGGGCTCTCCCGGCGCTGGGCAGCCGCCGCCACGCTGTCACAGGTGTCCGCCGGTTCCGGATCCCGTCCGCTCCCGGAGCCTCTCCGCCGTGGCCCGGCGCGGCCCGGGGGGACCCGGCGGGGAGAGGGCAGCAGCACGGTCCCGGAGAGCGGCGATAAGGAGCGCGGAGTTCCTTTGTTGTGTAACTCTTTTTGTCCGAGGATTAGGGAGGCTTCTTTTATTTTTTCCCCTTCTCCTGATTTAGGTGTGTGGTTTTTTGAATTCAGGGTAGTCATGGGTAAATTCCTGGCTGGAGTAGGATGTCGGGTGAACTTTGGTGACTGGAATTTATCGTTGGCTGCTTCTCGTGTCTGAGGAGCTGCCCTATTCCTCAGCTGGAGCCGGTTAACACTTTCCAGCAGCGCCGTAGATAACACGAGAAGGCGTGGAAAAAAAAAACGAACACCAAAAAAAGAGAGAAGAAATGCAGAAGTGAACTCAACTTGCTGCAATAAAACCATTTCTTGCATAAACGAGCCTGGCTAGCAGCCTGCGGGTACATCTGCAAGTGCTGCAGCCAGTGTTTTTCCAATCAGTAGAATTGAATTAAGAAGAGTTTGGGTCAAATACTTTGCTGGGGAAAGCAGACACAAAGCTTCGGGAATAACTCCTGCTTGCTTTGCCAGGGAATTTTCTTTCTTTCTTTCTTTCTTTCTTTTTTTCCCCCTGGCTGTATATTGGAATGTTGGTAGTTTCTCTGAAGTTTTTCTCCCCAGCTCTCTCTTAACTTTCTCTTTCCAAAGTCTTAATCCATTCGCTTCGGAAACGATGAAGGAATGCCTTAGAGCAGCGTGCTGTAGTGAGCTGTTGTTTGCTTTCTGAAAACAAAGATTTTTTTTTAAAATTATTATTATGTTTTTAACACTTGGAATGGTTTTTAACCTCCATTTTTGTTGTTTGGGGCTTTTTTTTTTAAGCCAATCCCAGTTCAGAATGCCCCATAAGCAAGGCCACCCACTTACCGTACTGGGAGCCTGGGTGCTGCTTTCCTTCCTTTACTGCTGTGTGTCAGTGTTTTTTTTTTACTTTCCTCTCAGCAGCAGCACAGGAAGTCTCACCATCCTGAGGAAGAGTCATAGAGGGTGTTGAAGATTGGTTGCTAAAACTGGGCTTGAAAATGTGCTAAATTTGCCTCGCCTTTGGAAGGCATGACAAGTCATTTCTGACAAAAATACGCGTGGCTTTTGCAGGGCCCCGGTGCCTCCCCCAGCCAAAGAAAAAGCCGTCAAGGAATTGTGAAGGATTTCCTGTGGGACTGCTAGCGTGATATCACGCAGAGAGTGCTTGTAAGAGAGGGTTGGAAATGGCTTCCTACATTTGACAGATGCTTTTAAACACTTCTTTTTCAGGTTTGAGTTGACCTCACTAAACTGCAGCCATGGTGCAGAAGTACCAATCCCCTGTGCGGGTGTATAAACACCCTTTTGAGTTAATTATGGCTGTAAGTATGAGTTTTTTTTGCTGCACTTTTCTTTCTTGACAGCTCCTTGGGTTGCTAAGCACTTACTGAGCTCGGTTTGATAGGTACTGTAGAATGTGCAAATCAGAAACTGAGCACAAAAGATGAGATGTGTGTGTTTTGATGGTTTCTTCTCTACCCAGAGTATATTTTACATAATGTGTTCTTTTTTTTCTTTCCTTCCAAAGTTTAGTCATAGTTCATGGATTTGTTTTAAAGTTAGAGCAAAAGTAGGCTCAAAGTGTGCTTGCCACTTGATTACTGGGGACAATCTGTACTAAGATGGGAGAAAGTGTCAAGTACGGTGATTAAAAGATTGCTGTGGTTGTGTCTTCATCAGTTGACAGGATTAGAGAGGGCAGAGAAAGCCCTGAAAGCAAGGATAAGCCTGAATGGAAGAGAAGAAAGCATTCAGCACTGGTAGTACTTTGAGGGGGAGGAAAAAACATTGGTAGGGTGCACAGTTGCTAATTTGTGTGTCAGTGTAACAAATAATAAGGACAACAACAACAAAAAAAACCCTAATTAAGTTCCCTATTCTTTCTTTCTTCTCCCTCTCCCTCCCTTCTTCCCTTAGAAAACAAAAAGGAAGTAGGTATTTGACATTTTAAAGTGTATTCAGCCAAACCGACAGCTGTGTGGCTGTCATGAGTTACAAAGAAGAGTTGAAGAGAACAGTCAGGTCAGCTTCTACCTGATAAAACCAGTGAAATAATAAACTAAATGAGAATCACTTTATTCCACTTGCTGAAAATATTATGTTTGATGGCTCCAGGGGAGAGTTTTAGTAGTGTTCAGAGTAAATATTTGGATAGATCACATGGTTTGGAGTGCAGAGTTCCTTAGAGAAGTGACTCTTCACAGTCACAGGGTAAAAAAGGCTTAGATCACTCTGCAGGGAATACTTCCATTTCTTTTTATCTTATTCTTACAGCTGCCTCCAGTATATTGCACAGACAGGTCTTGCTCTTGCAAACACTTCAAGGCAGAGAGTAGTTATTTTCATGAGTGGTGAAGAGCCTGACTGTGATATGTTTAAGGTCTTTTAGGACCTCACTATACTTTGACAGGGAGGCTTCAGATGGTTTCTGGTCTAAAATTGATTGTGTTTAACATCAGCCTTCAGTGAAGTATACTGGTTCTTGTTCTTAGTCCACCAAAATGAGCTTCTTGGGCAAAATTCTCTGGCTGGCTGCTGCACTGATAAGTCTTTATCTTGCTGTTGAGCTGAAGGCAAAAATTCTTCAGTTAAGTTCGTTCTTCATGGATATTTTAAGTCAAAATGCTGACCAGGACTTTTAACAATGCTTTATTGGGTGTAATTAGAAACACTTCTGGCTATTAATATAAACCCTGACTTCTCAAGCAGTTCTGTATCTTGGGGATAACATTGGAAGAATAATCTTTCACAAACGTTTCTTTTTCTTGCATGAAAGCTTTTCTCCTTTGGAAAGAAAGACACTTTGCTGCATGCACAACTAAGATAAAACAATAGTTGAAAAATGAAGGCAGTGAACTAAGAGGAGAAGAATGTTTATTAAAAGAAACAGCTGAAGTGGATGCTTTCAGAGCCTGGGAGTTTAGTGACAATACATGTGATTTATTTTGTCAATGTCAGGGCAGAGAGTTATCTCTTGAACTTGTTCAGAATGTCACTGCTGGCTGAACATCCTTCTTCTGCAGGGTTGCTTCTGGGTTGCTACCTTTAAAACTTGTACATTTCCAAGGTGTGATCTATCAAAACTGTTCCTGCGTTCTCTGAAGTGTGCAGAGTGCCTTTATGAGCCAAATTCATAAAGAATCTAAACAGTCTGTGATAGCTTGACAATCTTTATTACTGTTTCCCCTTGGTGAAAGAGGGCTTGCAGAAGTTGAAGTGTTTCTGGAAGGAATGTTTGTGTCAAATGTTGTGCTCACTAAAGGGGAAGGAAGTACTACCTCACATGTTCTGAACGGAGTACAAGTGCTATAATGTTACCCTAACAGGGCTAGCAGCTCTCCTAAAATGAGGAACATATCCTAGTATATATCAAGCTTGAATTTAAAGCACCCCAAAAATGACTTTGTGGCTTTTATTTCCACCCAATGTGTCCTCAACTAGAAGTTTGCTCATGCCAGGGGTGCGTGGCTGTTGGTAAAAAAGCCTCTTGAAGAAACCTTTGGTCAGCACGGCAGCAGTGCTCTTCATGCTGAGCTGTCTAACCAAACTTAGTGTTTCTGGCCTGGGTCTTGTTGCCAGGGATCTCATCTTGGTCTTAAAGTGGTGAATACTTCTGAAGTTTTATTTGAGCCATCATCTTCCCTTCCCTGAGAGTTTCATGGATCCAAAGAGGTAATTAATTCTTTAGAGCAGTAACGAAGATCATCAGTGTCAGCCAAGACCATGTGGATTGTAAAGATTTCCTGGATGCTATGTGTTCCAGTTACAAAGTGGAACTCATTATGGCAAACTCATGTTTAGCTTTCAGACAGAGAAATCAGCATAAAGTCCTTTTCTACAAGCAACCAAGTGAATGCCACTTAAATACAGAATCAGATCATTTACACTACAAACTTCCTATTTGCCCACTTTTCCTTTCCTGAATTTCTAAGAGGTACTTGAGGGAGAATGGAGTACAATCAGCATTCCATTCATGCTGCTCTAGTGTGTTGTGAGAGAACTTTGTTCTCTCAGTGAAGGGTGAGTGCAGCTATGTTAAGACAAAAAACTGGATTTAATTCGCCTTTGATCTAAGCCATGATTGACAAGGCAAGTGTTTTGCAGAAAGCTTATGATATAGAGACTTCTAAAATAGGCACAGTGAAAATTCTGAGTTGAATTCGTTTTTCTCTCTCATGTTCCTCCACTGAAATCCAAAGTTTGTCTGTTGAACCCTCTGTGACAATACACTTCAAGGCACAACCTCTTATCTCTCAGGAGAGAACTGAAGAAGTGCTGCTGTTGGGAGATCATTGCTGCATGCTTCTTGCCTTCCCTTATCATTAAAGGCAAGCTATGTCAAATCTTAATATAAGCTACTTCCCTTGAAGATTTACTGGTGAATTGCATGGTTCCAGATAATATCTAAGTTGCTTTAAGAGCAGTAAGAACTGGATGCAAATCTTCTAATGAAACCATCTCCTCAACTCCAATCACAGGCTAGAAGCGATCACATTTCAGCCCGACACCGCCTAACACCGGCAATATGATTTCACCAAACATTTGCCAGCTCTGATGGGATGACTTTTGCCTGCTCTGTGGCATATCTGTCATAATCAGCTTCTTGAAAAGTATCTGTCTGTATGTATATATTTAAAAAAACAGCCCCAACAACTTGCACAGCTGTTCATCAGGCTGAATAGACTCTCCCCTTGTTTTTCCTCCTGCTAGTGTTGAAGTTTACGTAAGGCTGGAAGCAGCTGAAATGTGGAGAAATGACTGTTTACTCAGCCTCACTTGTCAAGTTACCAAGGTTAAATATATTGGAGAGAAAAAACAACAACCAACAACAACCTGAGAAGCTGCTTTAATAAAACTTTTAAAGATTATAGAGAGGGCTAGAGCACCTCTCCTATGAGGACAGACTGAAAGAGTTGGGGCTGTTCAGTCTGGGGAAGAGAAGGCTCTGAGGTGACCTTATTGTGGCCTTCCAGTATCTGAAGGGGGCCTACAAGAAGGCTGGGGAGGGACTTAGGATATCAGGTAGTGATAGGACAAGGGGGAATGGAATGAAGCTGGAGGTGGGGAGATTCAGGCTGGATGTGAGGAGGAAGTTCTTCCCCATGAGAGTGGTGAAGCCCTGGAATGGGTTGTCCAGGGAGGTGGTTGAGGACCCAGCCCTGCCTGATCTAGTGTGGGGTATCCCTGCCCATGGCAGGGGGGCTGGAACTAGATGATCCTTGTGGTCCCTTCCAACCCTGACTGATTCTATGATTCTTTTTTTTTTTTTTTTCCATTGGCTTAAGGAGGTTTACAATGAAAGTAATATAGGGACTTTGCTGACTAAGTAGTTCTTAATATTAAAAGGCAGTTAAGAACTTGAATCTTTCTTAAGGCACATCAGGCTAAAATTAACTTTGAAGATTTACAGCTCATTTTCAATCTGACATGCATTAGATAATTCCCCTTGAGTTTAATATCCAAAGTAAATTCCAATAATGAATAATCAGCTGCTTTGGCATTCCAAGGGTGGAAATGGAAAATAAGGGAGAATATAACCCCCCCCCCAACCCCATATTGAATTGAACCATCGACCACAGGTGGGGTTTTTTATGTTCTGGAAGCCCTGGAAATACATTTCTCTTCAGGCCATTTAGAAAATGTCCTATTTACACAGCCACAAATTACTTGGTTTCAGAAATAAGTGTGAACAGTAATGTGTCTGAACACAGCGTGTGTGCTCTAAACCTCTCCTGTTACACTTGTTTCATGTAGCTATGAAGAAAACTTGTGGTTCTGTGAAAAGTTAAGACTTTATTTCAAAGCTGCTTGTGACAGGAGACAGACTTTCAAAGGTAGTTTGCAGTCTTTGCAATACCCAAAATAATGTTTCCACTTTGTGGCTGTTCCTGGCGTTTGTCAGCTTCCACTGGGGCAGAACAGTGGAAAGAAGTCTGTGAGTCAGGAGAAAAAAAAACAACCTAGTCCTCAATGTCAGGAGCTTGCAGGTGTGGAAATAACACATTTAAGTTTTAGTTGCAAATCAAAATTGCATTTCACCTTGTGCTGCCTTGAGGCTGGAAACTGCTTCCTTCCAAACTACATATTCTCAGGAAAAAAAAACACCAGCCCAGTTGGGTTTGTGTTTTTCCTTTCTTCTGAGAGAATGTCTAAAGCAGGAATGCTGATGTGTGGTGCCCTTTTGATGATGTTGTAGTTTTAATGCTTCATACTTGCTGCTTTGGGATGAGAGGCTGGCTGGCTTGCTTTGATTCCATAAATCTGAAAAGAATAGTGTTTAAGGTAAATCTCCCTGTATTAAAGTATCCCTAAATTACAGGGAAGTAATAAGGTTGGAGATGGCATAAATACACTTCAGTGACAGACTGGGTTGGAAAAACTTTATCTGGGTGGGTTTTTTTTTTCCCCCAGATTGTCAAATCAAAGTATAATCCCTTGATCTAGATGGTAATGAGTTTTCTGGTCAGGCAGTCCATCATCTTTTCCTTTGAAAGGTTATTACTTTGAAATATCATTTAAAAGAAAATAACTGTCTCAAGTTGTGCCATACCTGCCTATAAATCCCTACAGTTCTCATTCCTTCCTGTCTCATTTTCTTGGGGGGAAAAAAATGCGTTCTGCACCTCATGTGTAGGGGAGCTGAGAATCTGGTGGCAGAAAGGAAGCCATTCTCCAAGAGCTTTTGAAAGGACAAAGTAGGCTTTAGTGTATAGAGAAGTCAGTTATTCCCTTGCTGCAATGCATCTTCCCAAGGATTTGTCTTGGATACTTAGAGCTTGGGGATGGGAGTGTCCCCTCCAGAGCTCCCCACAGCTTTTCCCTTCAGTGTTGTGACTCCCAGACTCTGAACTCCTTTGTTTCCTGTCTTTGTTGAAAATTCAGGCTCGTTTATTGTTGTAGTGCATTGACAAAACTGCAGTGGAACAGTGCCTTGTATGGATTTTCTTATTAGTTATTAAGTGTCTGCAGTTCAGCTGGTGTTGTGTGTCACTCTTGATAGTCTCTTGTGCTAGCACACCTTGTAAGAACAAGCCGATTTGTGGCTGTTTGAGATGAGCCGTGCCTGGTTAACCAATGTAAGAGTTAAGTGTTGAGGACTAGGGAGGAACACTGACTTAGCAGCCTGTTTATTGTGCAGTTTGTGTTGTTTTGTGGCCTGCTTAGCTATTTCCATGGCTAGTTGTTTCCTGCTTTTTGTGGGCAAATGCATGACCTGACTGTAGCTGACAGCTGCAGTTCTCTTCCTCACCAAATGCTTTTAGTCAGGGTTGTTTTTTTTAACAGGTCTTTTACACTCTAAGAGCTAAAACATCACTACTGTCAAGCACTGCAAGGTGTCAAAAGAAGGAAAATGTATCAAAACACTTCTTGTTGCTTTGCTCTGAAAGCATTTCCAAGTCTTTTAGCCTTTGCAGGTGTTTTAGCCGAGGCTGGTGTGAAGTGCTGCTGCAGGATCTGTTGATCAGCCAAAGGATGTTGCCTTTGAGTCAAAAACCCCCACAGAGTGGTGGGAAGCTGGCAGAAAGGAAGTGGTTAATGCATCCTGCAGAGTCCGGGACACCCATGGTACTACAGTTCTGGTCTGGAAGAGTGCTTGTGATGTGACGTGGTTAGCCATGACGAAGCAGGTGTAAAAAGCCTTCAAAGGTGCGTGGGAAAGAGAGATGGTGTGTTTATTGTTTATTGTTCATTTTGAAAACAGCTCCAATGAGGAGCCAGGGCTTGCTTAGAGATCAGCAACGTCAGCTGCAGCTGCGGAATGAGGTGTTTCCGTGGGGTATGGCCAGTTACGGGCACCTCCAGCTTGAGCCATCCACCCTTCCTCTTCCTGTGGAGCTCTTGCTACTGTTTTAACAGCAGAAAGTTTGAGCTGCTGTGCTTTGAGGAGACAAGCATGCCATGAAAGAGGGAGTAGAAGGAGAGCCTGAGGAGGAGGCAGCCCCCAGGGACTTCCCTTAAGTCAAATTCAGAATCCAGATTTTGAACACAGAATTGGGGGTGTTCACTGTGGTTTTCATAGCCATGGTGATTTCACTTTGCACTTGGTTAGAATCCAGTGTTTCTATGGGGGGTGGGGAGGATGGCAGTGCAATCTTAAACCTGTTGTGTTCTGCATATAGAATGAATCTTCTGAGGATTTGTAAGGAAAGCTGTTAATTAGCTCAAGTTAAAACTAATTACAGGTTAGTCTTAAATGGTCTAGTTCTTTTCTCCCAAATGAATTTGCCTTCCAATTTTTCCTGCAGTTTAAAATGACTGTGTGTATATCCTAAATGAAACACTAGGCTCTTAAGCTGAATTATTAACTCTTTTTTTTTAATCTCATTTTTGTGATTTAGTTAAGACAGGTCAGGTCAGCAGCTCAGGTAAAATGTCAATGAAGGCCTGTTATAGGTAATTTAATAATTTGGCTTTCTCACAGTCCATTCACAGGCAGCCAGTTTCAGCTGTCTGAGGTGAGAGCTGTGCCAAGAAGTGATGGTGTGCTGGAAGGTAATGGTGGCAGCATGGTTGGAAGGACTGGCTGGCATCGTATGGCCTCCACTGCAGCGTGGGGCACCGCTGCCAAAGCAATGAGCCATCTAAATTTGAGATAGGTCTCAAGGTCTTAGCTTTTTTTCTGCATTGCTTTTGCTTGAGTGATGCTGATTTCAGCCCAGTCCACAGAGCTTTTCAGCTTGTGGTTCCTGGGCTCACTCTTCTAAGGGCAGAGGAACATAACCAAAGATGTGGTTTTCTATTACAGCGAGGTTGGGTTACCAGCTTGCTCTTGCAAGGACACATTCATCACCAAGCCAGTCTAGGGAGACAGGCTGGTCAAAAGCTGTCTTGGAGAAAAAGGAGAATGAATACCTCATCATTCAGATTTCCTCTCAGCTTCATGAGGCTGCTGAGCCCCTGTGGGGTAGGTGCTCATCCTGTCCTGCACTGCTAGTGAGCAGATGGCAGCTGGCCACAGAAAGAGCCAGCAACTCAGCAGGGCCTTTGTCAGCACATGTTGCACTGCAGGAGCCCTCCATTCCATGGGGAAATCAGGCATCTGCAGTCTGAAAAATGCTGAAACCCACTGCTGGAACAGTTAAATGAAGGTGCCATTAGAAACTTGATTCAGCAGTCTGCAGGCATGGTGGTATTGAGCAGAGCAAAGTATTTGCCAATTGTGCTTAATGGCATGGATCCTGGCTTTGTGAGATGCTCTGGCCTAAAGGGGAACCTGCCCTTACCTTACAAAAAAATTAAAATGAAAATAAAATGTGATTTTGTGTGATCTCATGAGGTGGCATGAGAGCTGACTGGTTGGGTTGCTTCCTTTTTATTCCTGTGTGAAACTGCACATTTGAACATTTTCCTGTCTTGGCTTCCTCTTTTAGGTTTTACTTTAGAATAATTAGGTTTGGGGACTATACATCAGTAAACTTGGAAATGAAAATCTCACAGGGCTGTTGGGAAGCTGACAGCTTTAAGGCTGGTGACAGCAGAGGGATCGTGGGAGGGAGCAGAGAGAAGCTCCCCTTTTGCATTAAAAAAAATCAATCAATTTTTATTTAACACTCTTTTAATTCTTAATTACATACATTTGGGTTCTCTCAGTCTGATGAAGTTAGTAGGTGTCTGAATCCATAGGGTTGTGTCTGTTTTGGATGACTTGCTGGATAATTACAACTCTTCATCCTGGTGTTATTTATATTATTTACAGTGGAGTGGGGATGCTTTTGGAATGCCTGCAGATCAATCTGTGTAACAGCTGAAATCTACATTCCAAACCTCTTAACGTCTCAGCCTTGCTGTGACTGATAGCTTTCTGCCTTGCCTACTGCTGCTGGACCATTATATCATATTGCTTTGGTAATAATAGATCTCATTTTGTGCAAATGAATATTTCTCTGGCTGTGGTCAGGATGGAGCCGTGTCATTTATATTTGTTTGTGCCACAGCAGAAGGGGAGCAGTTAGTTTCCTGATGAGAGCACTTCCTCCCTCTCTTGAGTGCGTTGTGCCTCTTCATTTAGTGTGAAATGTGAATGCCACAGACATTGAGTCCAGTTCAGGAACATCACTCAGCAGAATCCTTTCCAGAGGACATTTTTTTCCTGGCTAATTCGTGCAGTGTGTAAATTATGCTACTTAATTTGCAAAACTCTCTCTTTGCTCTGCAATTCATTGCCCTGTGGATAAATTCTTTATTGCTGAATTCATGGCTCTCTGAAATTACTTCTTTCTCTTGAAATGTTTTCATGGTCTGCATGGTGCAGCCACTGATGTTGTAATGAACAGGATTTAAAGCAATTCCACTTGAACTTGTTTGTTCTGACTGAGTCTTGGGTTTGTCTGCCTTCCTTTGCTGTAAAGGAGAGGAAAGAACAAAGAACTGATTCTCTGTAATCTATTATTTTAATTGCTTTTTAGGAAAGAACCAAAGGAGTCTGGACTGTTTGGTTTGGTTTTTAATTGGCTTATACAATCTTCAAGGCTGGAAAAGACCTTTGAGATAGAGTCCAACCACATTGTACTGGAGAGTAGATTTCAGGGGTGCAGAAGCTGTACCACCTTAACATGCCAGAGGTGCATCTAGCAGTGGTATTACCTGGTTATTGATATCCTAATGATGTGTTTGGATGTGGGGACGAGGATTGTCTTCTGCCTCTCAATGAGAACCACAGTGCTGATCTGCACCATAAGGCTGATCTAGCTAGCATGCTAGGCATTGTCTGTGGCCATGGGCAGTATCTGCCTCTAGGGAAGAGGATAAGAATGGGGTAAACATATGGTAACGCTTTCTTGGATACTCTTTCATCCTACAGTGACATGTCTTGACAGCCCTTCTGCTCCAGAGTGTGCCCGTTGTGTGTGATGGCACCGCATGTGCTTGCTTCCTTGTGCCTGCCCAGCTCCTTTCTGGAGCCCAGTGAACTCTGTCGTGATGCTCTCCAGCAGGAGTATGAGATTCCTGACATGCTCTGTCAAGAGCTGTATCGCTTTATCTAGAGCCTGGCTCCTTCTTGCTCAGCTTCACACCACCTGCTCCTCGTCTTGGAAGGGGCACTAAGACCCTGCTCCCATTCCTTGCTCCCATTCCTTCTGCTGCTTGCCCTGTTAGAGCTGTAAGATAGCTCCCTCGGTTCTTAAATGATTCTTTTTCATGGTGATGAGTCTTAATCTCTTTAATAGATTATGAATCCATCTGAGAAACCACTGTTGTTCTGGACTGTTGATCTTCCACCATCAGTTTCTAACCTCTTTGAGGATCTCCTGATACATCAGACATGTGAAGGGTTTTTTTTTTTTTCAAGTTGCATTTCACTTTCTAACTTAAAAGGTAAATTGTCTGTAGCCTTCAGACCCTATTATGCTGTGTTTTGATGACATTCCTTGGCTTGAGTGAGTGGTCAAGATTTAATTGAGGTGCTTAAAGCACTTAAATTGGTTTGCTTAATAGAATATAGCTGCTTTCTACCTGGCAGCTGATGTTTTGATGGTCCAAAAGCCAGAGACCTTTACAGTTGAGCAATGCTACTTAGCTGGAATGATTCCCTTTTAGCAAAGCTTTCTTTGCTGCACTAATTATACTCTTGGTAGAGTGAAATCACTCTTGCAGTGCTTAGAGGCCAAGTTGCCTCGGGGCCAAATGGAAGCCTGGTGGGTGCAGTCTGTGGCAATGAAGTCAAACCAGTTTCACTGAGCCTTTATGGAGGGAGTTGATCTGGATGGAGATCAGGAGACTTTGTTCTTTGTAGTAGTACAAGTCTCTAGCCTTTCAGACAATGCTTTAATGAGGATTTCTGAGCCTGCACTGTAGCAGTGCTGTAGTCATCTTTTACTCCTCCGCTTATAAATTAGATTTCTTTTTTCCCCTACGCAGTAATAGTTTTGTTTAAAACACCCTAACATATTGCAGATGTTAACCACATTTTAACAGACCTGCTTATTGCAAGTGCATGTGATTCTGACACCAAAAGAGAGTGACAAATACCCATTGTAGGACTCGTGAAAATGAGACTTAAGCAGGGCACAGTAGAGCAGTAAGGGATATTTGGCTGTTCCAAAAATAGGTTCTCGGTGGACACAGCAGGATTGCAGCTGAATTTTAAAGTAAAGCTGACTGCAGAGGAAGCAGACACACTATTTTCTTAACTGGAAACAGGAATGGGGAAGCTGAGTACCAAATTCTGCTTTTCAGTGTGACAGTGCCCTGTGCCTTTGTGAGATGCCTGTTAGCAATGCAGAAGATGCTTGTCGTTGTACAGCTGCTGTAAGACAAGTAATGGTTATTTACAAGCAGTGGTTAGACAAGCTTAATGGTTTACAGTCATTTTGATATGTGTATCTCAAAACTTCAAAGAAAGGTAAGTTGCTGCGTTGTGTAAAGGTTTCTCTCCTGCCATTGTTGCAGAGAAAGAGGAAGTGCTTGAGAACAGCTCACATTCCCCAGTAATCACATGTCAGTCTCCAAGCATTTAAGCTTTCCTTGGCCTGTTGCCAGCCTTTACAGTGGTGCTCTCTGGAGGTCAGCCTCTTCTCCATAGTACTTTAACCTTGAGGCAAAGCAGTCATGTCCGGTGCAATTGGGGTCAGAAGCCAAGTTTTCTATCCTAGAAGCTCCCACAGTTGACTCTCATTGCAGGGCACATTCTGTCCGACCAAGTGTTTGTGCTCGGTGCTACACGGCTTCTGGGCCAGAACTGATTTCCATCTGTCTGCTTGGAGCATGGGCAGACCAAAGGCTTGTTTGCTCTGTAGAGCAGTTCTGCCCATGCATTTACTATGAACAAGTTGAACTGAGATTGCAAGGCAGTCTGCTGCTGCCCTCACTAAGTCAGTCAAGCTCTTTATATAACAAGCAACTTAGTGCAGCAGGGCTGCACAGTTCCTTGATGTTCCATCTTCAGCCCAGACCACAGCAAAGCCAGCTGCTTTTTTTTCTAACCAGCAATTTGATACTGGTTTTTCAGTCACAAGCCAGCCTAACCTGAGTGGTCAGGGCTTCCCAGCTTGCTCTAAAGGAAGGGAAGATTAAGAGAGTGTTATTTACGTTCAGCATGTTTGGGTTTTTTGTCCTTACTATTTTAACTTGAGGAAGGAGTGGTACTTGCCCAACTTCTCTATTCTAGCTTCTCCTTTAAGATTTGTGTGCCACCAATGTGCAGAGACTGCATTTGGAGTTAGTCTTGCTCAGTCTTCAGTAGAGTGGCACTGTGCCTTGGCCTTTTTTGGCTCTCTGGACTACTTGAAGGGAGCAAGAGAATTAATGATCCTCTTGGGAGCATCTGGGAACCCAGTAGGTGTAACTCTCAACTTCTTCCACTGGCTACCCACTTTCTCCTCAAATCCCACCTTCATTCAGTTGTCCTTTGAAGATGGATGCTCGTCCTCCCCTATAAGAATCAAGTATTACCCAGGCCCAGCTGTGCAGATTTATTTAAGCAAACCACAAATGCTTGTATCTGTTTTAAAGAAGCCACTGTTCCAATTAAAGTACCGTTGAGGCATGCCTGTGGTTATTGGAGATCATCTTTTACAGATAAAAGATGGAATGTTAGCCCTTGTCTTCAGGTCAAATTCTTCAGCCCCAAACTGGTTTGTCTGCTGAATTGGTATTCCTTTTACCACCCAAAGTTTGAATAAAGTTGTATTAGATCATTGAAGAGCTTACTTTTAATCTTGGAGAAGATTGAATCTCCGCATGTAGGAAAATGATTAAGTGGTTGAGAGCCCTTTCCAGTGTCATTACACACAGCTGTGTGCAGCCATCTCCCACTCTTAATTTTGCATCTAAAACTTCTCTATGTGACTTCTCTGAAACCAAAATGTCCAGCTGTTGATCAGTATCCATGCAGGAAGGGTACTCTGAGGGGGAGAAGGTAGTGATCTGTACAGAAAGTGTCTATGTGGGTGTGTTGACTGGTCGCTTCCCTCCTGAAAATAGAGGTTTGTGTGTCTGGCCAATTGCACTGCAGGAGAGCAGAGCCCCTCTGCTTGGCCTGGTGAGATGGTTACCACAGTTGTGTAAGTCAGCAGTGAATTACCAGTAAAATTCCACTTCACTGGGAGATTGCTTCATAGCTTGTTCTGAATCTCCTGTTTTATTTATAAGGTCTAAATTATTTTAATGAAATATTAAAATATTAGAGTAACTTTATTCATGCTTGAAGACGCTGGACATGAAGCTGAGATTCACAAGCTCTGTAGTCTACACATTTGTGCTCCAGTACAGAGAATTTAGCCTCAGACCTTCTTTCCCGTTGCCCAGTAACTCCTTGCTTCTCCTTTTTGTTTTTCTTTTTCCCCTACCTTGCTTGTGGGCAAATGCTCTGTTCTTTTTTTGGTATAACTCAGATCTGTCAAGAATGCTTTGTGTGAATATATTATCAAGTCTTTCCTTGGGTAAGCTTAAAGTTTGCCTGATCCTTAGAGGTAGGTGCAGGTGCTATCTAAATGGAGCATCCTTTCAGTAAGCTGTCTGAGAAATCCTTCTGATTCCTGGTTTTCATGCTGGAAGGAAAGGGAGCCTTTCCTTGGTTCACATGCACTGCTCAAAGAATGTAAACTGAAGCTCTGAAATGTGTGAACTACTTAAATTATTACAAGGAAAAGGGATTAATGTTTTTTTATTCCTTCCTGAAATCATTACTGTCTTCTGGAGGCTTGGTTTGATGTCTTCCAGAACTTCTATAGCAGGAGAAGATAATTGGCTCTAACTCCTGTTAATGAAAGTGATATGCATAATCCTATCTAGTCAGTGCTTACTTAGCAGGAATTTTTCCAAACCATTCCCTGCCACAGCTATCCAACAGTGAACTTGTTGCAAACAGTGTCCTGTGATTGACACCTAAGATAATGTCCCAAAGTGCACCTGGTTTGAGGGGGAAATGTTCTGTGCAGGAAGGATGTTTTGATTTCCTCATGCTATGGTGGCCTCAAAGGAAAGAAATTTCAGCATGAGCAAGACGAAAGCTTTAGGAAGTGGTGGAGATGCTGTGATGGGATCTGATGAAGGTGATGCTTGAAGATCTGTCCCGTTTCAGTGGTTGGTTTTACAACCAACTAGGATGACATAATCAACATTAGGCTTGCTAAGTTCTCAGGCAGCACTAGAGCCTATTTGTGAGTGCCTTACACTTCACAGGGACTTGGAGCTGGTTCCCAGCTATTAGGGCTGTTTGAAATGACAAGCTATGCATTTGGGCTATATTTGGAATGTATGTAAAGCCAATAGTGATCAGCACTGTAACCATGGAGATGCTGCCTGCACTGAGGAGATGAACAGAAATGCCAGTGTTTGTGTGTTAGTGCAGTCACTTGAAAGTGCTCTCTAGCAATGTTAACACATGAAAGGTTCTGTTGTCAGCAACCCGGGATGGTGTGTGATGTGTTGTGTAAGCAGCGCTCTAGCTGCAAGCTATTGTGAGTACAGTTTCATTTATCATCCCGTTTCAGGGGTATTCCATTATTTCTGTGATTGGCAGTGTGCATAAACTATTGTTATGCCTGAAATTGAACATGAAGCTGTTTCTTTTACACTGCAGAAGACTTCCAAGAGATTAAAGATGTGTGAAGTAGTCTGGGCTGTGTCTACAGAGCTGAGTGGAGGGAAGCATTGATTCATGTTCAGCGTAACAGAGCTTTATTCCTTGCCAAAAGCCTCAGGGTCTTGAATCCCAAAGGTGCTTTTGCTTCCCCTGTACATCCCATCCATGTTTTGGTTGACTGGTGGCAAATGCTACTAGGAGTAATGGTGATCCAGAAGCAAAAAACCCAAACTTGTCTCTATGTTTTTATGGTCTCAACTAGAGTGACTTGAGCTAAAGGCACAAGCAGAGCTTCTGTGCTGCTTCTTCACTTCAGAGAGCATTTTAATTTATTGAATCGAAGCTTTTCATACAACATTCCCAAGCAGCTATTGAATTTGAGTTTAGTCTGTATGCTGGGCTGCTTTGTAATGGTTGTGGGCACTCTCCTAGCTGCTTTCAGACTCTGTTTCAGGAATTTGCAGAATGGATGCAAAGGTCTGAAGCTTTCTCACTGTTTCCAGGCTTTGAGGAGCGAATCGTTCTCTTTGCTTTGCTTGTGGCAGGCCTGTTAACCTGTTTGGTAGAACAGGCAGGCATTGTTTATTCTGTGGTCACATCCATGAGATGACTTCAACAGGTTTTCATTAGCTCTCTTCATGTCATCTAGGAGTAGAGTGTATTTGAAGTGTGCAAGAAACCTAAATGGATACTTAACTTAAAAGTACCCTGAGCTTCTAAAGCAGCTAAATGTAAAAATGGTCTGAAGAGTCTTGGTCTCTTCTTCAAAGTATTGAAGCCTAAGGCTTTATATAATTAAGCTAAAGGGTAAAATTAAATGTATTTGAATAAATCTGTCTCCTCATCCTCCCCTCCTCTTTGTGTGGAGGTTTGCAAGGTGGAAATGGGTCACTCACAGCAGTGTAGGGTCTGAAATCCTTTTCAGTGACACTTGATTAAATCAAGAGAACCCTTTTAAACAAGTACAGCAGCAAAAAAAGACGAGGAGCAGGGATTATGTTCTTCTCTGCACCTAATAACTTTTGTTCCATACAGAATTCTTGAGTGACAGAGGAGCTGCTAGTGGCAAGAATTTAATGGCTCTGGTGAAATGAATGTTTTTGTGTCTACCTCTTTCACTTTCCTCAACTCCTGGTTTCCTGAAATGTTTCTGAGGAATTTCATTTCCATTCCACAAAGAAACAAGCTGAGAAAATTCAGTGTACTGTCTTGTCTGGCTCTGAAATGCTTTTCTAGAGACAAGGATACTGTAAACATCAAGTCCTCTTGGCACCTCATATTCTTAGCAAGTGCAAGAGAAGTCCTGATGATGGCAATGAAATAGCTTCTGTAGTGACCAGGTTGGAAGTGACCTTCAGTGTTTGTAGGTTTGTATGGCCTGTGGAACACTGCTTGTTTAATACCTCTGGGTGTCTGAAGCACAGGCAATACTTTGAGGTGTGTGCAGGATCCAGTGATGTCTATGTCATAGTATCAGTCAGGGTTGGAAGGGACCACAAGGATCATCTAGTTCCAACCCCCCTGCCATGAGCAGGGACCCCCCACACTAGATCAGGCTGGCCAGAGCCTCATCCAGCCTGGTCTTAAACACCTCCAGGGATGAGGCCTCAGCCACCCCCCTGGACAACCCATTCCAGGGCTTCACCACTCTCATGGTGAAGAACTTCCTCCTCGCATCCAGCATGAATTTCCCCACGTCCAGCTTCATTCCATTCCCCCTAGTCCTATCACTACCTGATATCCTGAGAAGTCCCCTCCAGCCTTCTTGCAGGCCCCCTTCAGATACTGGAAGGCCACAATTAGGTCACCTTGGAGCCTTCTCTTCTCCAGACTGAACAGCCCCAACTCTCTGTGTGGAGTCTATATCGTCATGACTGATTTGATGTGTTAGCCTCTGTTGAATTAGTTGGCCCTTGATCTTCTGAATGTGAGAGGCATGGAGCTGAGCTATAAATTAGAGCACCACTTCAGTGCAATATCATAAATAGGCATTACAAGAACTTTAATATCATGCTGCAATAAGTTCTCAAACTACTGACAGCTTTTCTGCCAGAAAGCTCTGTTCACCACATTAGAGAGCATCTGAGATGGCTTTTCAAGCTTGCTTCTCCTACTACTTGAGAAATTAATTAGCCTTCAGTTAGAATTAATGAACAGAATCTGTGCAGAGCAGATTCTTGTTAGTACTTGTCTCATCATTTGGATAATTATGTGTGTTTGTGTGGTCTGTAGTTGCAAAGCTACAAAATATTAAGAACCTGCAAACCTGGAAAGCCATGCAGTTTGAGGATTTGATGTGTCAGTGCATAAAACTTTAACAGACCCCTCCCCCCTTTAGGAACATTTTAGACCACCTCCATCATGATGAAACTTGAAAGCTGGGCTGTGTTCCTGCACAGCAGAAGCAGTTGGGCCATTTTGGGGACGCTTGGCAATGCTTTGGTAGATTGCACGTGAGCCATGCAGGCACTGTTTGTTCCCAGTGCTGCAAGTTTGCACTCTTAAACCACTGATGGTTGTTTTGCCAGAGTCCAGAGTCAATAGCATTTGTTACACTTGGGTAGTAAACAAGAACTTTGTAGCCTCTGAATCAAAGCAGAATGCTTCTATTACTGAAATTAACTTCTCCTATTGATTTTATTTTTTTTTTCCCTGTGTAACTTACAGAAGGATGATTTTATGTTTGATATACTTAATAGGCATCATTAGTACTTAAAGAGGCCAAGTTTCATCTTGTGCACCAAGGAACAGGAGGTAAAGACAGAATATTCCGCTCCTGAGTGACTCGTGGCACAACAGGGTAAAATGGTTTGGGGCTCTAATGGAAGGAAGATAGAGGAGGAGCAAAGTAAAGTGAGATCAAAATGCAGTTGCAAATGTAGTCAAGTGTGATGAGTAGAAAGGAGAGGAGTTGTGCAGATTTTTGCTTGTAGGGTAAGGGGCTACTCATGCAAATGTCAGTCGGTTCTCACTCAAAGGGATTCACCGGAATCCATCCCACCACACAGTGCAGCTGTCCCCTCAGAGCCATCTGCAGGGCTGTCAGATTGAATGTTCTGCCAGTTCTTCTCTGCTGTTCACACCCTTCTCAAGTACAGCTCAGTTTGTAAAGGCTGGATTTTCCTCTCTCCAGCGAAATCCTGCTCTTCACAGAGCGGAAGAGCTTTTCCTGCTCCCAAATTAACACATGAAAATGGAGGTGTGTTCAGATGTGGGGCATTTTGGTTCTTTGACAAAACAAGATGGAGCACAGGAGCCTTCCTTTGTAATGGATGTTTGCTGCCTGCTTATTTGTCTTGACTCTTTCAAATCATTGAAGTAGCTCTCATTCAGGTTAAAGATTACGATGTTATCCAGGACAAGAGGCTTCCACCCAAGCTATTTCCTGGTGTACTTTCCCATTGCCTAAATCCAGTTCAGTGATAAGTTGTTATGCAAACATTCTATTTGTTGATCTTGCTGTGATAGCCAGCAGGTTAACCGTTGGAGAATCTAGCTGCAAAAGCTGTGGAGGAGGATGTTTTGTCCTAGTTCTGATTTGCTCCTTTTGAAGACTTTTCAAAGGTAGAAGTTGCAATTGGAGGTTTAAACACCCTTCTTTTTTCCCCCGCTTTTGGAATAAGTCAATGGTCTCTACAGTGCTGAGAAGCAGGAGGGAAGGACTCTGGCATCTAGTACCCACTTTTCCAAATGCCAGTTGTGTGTTTGGTTACCATCTCACCACTTTGAAAACCTGACTAGTTGAATCTTGATGGCATAGAATGGGCCAGACAAGTCAAAAATAAGGTTGGTTAAACTACCTCATACTTGTCAAGGGCCAGAAATGTGGATAAGGAAAAACTTTGTTTCAGATGATGTACAGCAGTTTATTCATGGGGCTGAGCCTGCCTCTCACAAGTTGGGTAGGTTGTCTGCAGTCCCCATAAGCCTCATTTATGTTACTAAAGCCTTCTTGGTCTTTCCCAAAGAGAGAGAGAGTACTGAGTTACTGCCAAGCAGCCTTTGTTTCCCAGCAGTAAGAGAATAACTTCTCTCTTCCTAAATGAGAGCATTTAATGAAGTGAAAACATGGTGGAGAAGAAACCACTTAAGCCTACTTGGAACAAGGGCTGCTGTGGAGATCTGTGTTGATGGGGGAAGTTAGATGCAAAAAGCACAACTGTGCTGTGTGCATGGCAGCAGGGGCTGCCTTCCAGCCGTGAGGTCAGCCTGTGGAGGAACTGCATGGCCTCCAGTACTGGCTTCCCAGAGATGTTCCTTTCCAAAGAGCTGAGTACCTGTTTTAAAGATGCTTTTCCTTTCCCAAACTGCAGCCCAGCTGATGTTCCCCTTCCTGTGCTACCTTACCAGAAAACTAATTCCAGAGCTTTTGAGGTATATCCGCTCTAACCATCTGCCTCCTTCCACCCACACGCCCCTGAGCTGATTACTAACATGTGAACTGACATCCCTGAGACAGAGTGGCACTGAGATGCACGCTTCTTTGTAGAAGGATTTTTAAATGCATGTGTGTGTTATAAAGAGACTGGGGAAGAGCTGTGAACAGCAGTATATGGGAGGCGAGAAGGGATTTACTGATTTGTGAGAGTTAATCCAGAATTGTTTCATTCCAAATGCAGCTGCCAAGAATTTGATACCTCTTGGTTGACCTCTCATGAGTCAATGTTTTTCCTATTGATCTACAGTGCTCTAATGCAGGGGAAGGCAGGGGACAGAGGGATACACAGCTGCTGGAATGCAGCCTGCCAGGCTAGGGCAGCATCCTGCTTGAGTGATAATTCTTATTTCATGTGTGTTTATGAAAAATTCAGAAATTCCACATACTGGAAGTGGAAAGGAGAGCACAGAGAGTGTTAGCAGGGCTTGCAGATCGGTCCCCAAAGATGGTCAGGTGTTGCAGGCAGCAAATAAGCTCTGTGTGCATACACAAAGTGCAGTGCACTAGATTTGATTGCCAGGGTGAATCTCTTCATGTCTTCTCTTGAGGTGACCTTTGAGGATGTTCTGCTACTCTTGGAAGGTTGCTGTTCTAGAAATTTGGAGCAGAAAACATCAAGCAACGCCCCAAACAGCTGAACAAGCTAAGCTGTTAAGAAAGAATTCAACATGCTCAATTGTCAGAATAGTGGCAAATTCCTACTTCCTACTTAGGTCTCTTTGGAGGATTCAGCTACAGTAAGAGTAAACATCACAGTGTAAGATTGTTTGCAAGTTTTGTTACATCTTTTTTCTTTATCTTAAGTAGAGAAATTATTTTTGAGTCATCCTGTGGAAATACTGCACAGTCTCTAGCCTTAAGGCAGGAGACTGGGAATATGTTAATCTGGTCAGAGAAGCTGAGTAAATATTTGCATAAATGACAGACTTTCCCCAGCGAGGCCTGAGCACATGCCTATTGTTTTGTTAGCCCTGGGCATGACTTGAAAAGCAAAAAGCCAGAAGAGAGTCCTTGGCCCTTCTGAAAACCGGGTTGGGGTCATACCTACACAGTGTTCTAAAGGTGGTGGTTTGAAAAGATCCTGTTAGTGCTGATACCAGAATCCCCAAACTCTCGGGGCAGCGGTGACAGCAAGTCTTAATTCCCTTGGGTATGAAACGCGACTGCAGTGGATTTAAAATAACCTCACTTCTGAATTGCTTTCATGTCTTTAAACATAGCTGAAATAGTAGCAAGGATAAAAGTAAAATAAATCCTGTTATTTTGCCTCTGCTCTGAACATGAGTTGCTAAGGGAAGCAGTTGGAAAAGCAGCTTTAATACGGTGCTATTTTGGATGAAATTATGCTTGTCAGTGCTCTCACTGTTAACATGCATTAAGAAAGTTAAGGGCTTATATAATGAGCCTGTGAAATTGGAAGTTCAAGCTGCTTCACTATTCTGTGGTGAGGTTTTTTTTTTCCCCCTTGATGCACAATGCCAGCTTCTAATGCATGGCAGTACACAAACGTTCCAGAGGCTGGTGGGGAGTTGTCAAAATACATTATTAGGGAACAACAGAGTTGCAGGCTTAAAATCTTGTTCTGTTTCTTTTTGAAAGCTCTGCACACAGATGTCTCTTAGCCAAAGAGGCGTTGTGACTTCTCCTGTCAAGCCCAGCACCAGCTGTGGAGGCTTTGAGGATGAGCACGCCTGCACTTTTTACTACTGTTACAGACCAGAATCTCCACACACTCTGTTATTTAGAATTGTGGCAGAAGGAAATCACAAAATTAAGTAACAGCTTTGCAACATCCTTGTGCTCAGCTGTGGAGACCCCAGCCCAAGAAAATTGTGGGCCTGTTAGAGTGGGTTCAGAGCAAGCCACAGAGATGATGAAGGAGCTGGAACCCCTCTGCTGTGAGGACAAGCTGAGAGAGTTGGGGTTGTTCAGCCTGGAGAAGACTCCTGGGAAACCCTTTTTGGGTGGGGGCTGGTCTTTTTTCCCAGGCAACCAGCACCAGAACAAGAGGACACAGTCTCAAGCTGCACCAGGGAAGGTTTAGGCTGGGGGTTAGGAAGAAATTCTACACAGAGAGAGTGATTGCCCATTGGAATGTGCTGCCTGGGGAGGTGGTGGAGTCACCATCATTGGAAGTGTTTAGGAGGAGATTGATAGGGTGCTTGGTGCCATGGTTTAGTTGATTAGGTGGTGTTGGATGATAGGTTGGACATAATGATCTCAAAGGTCTCTTCCAACCTGGTTTATTCTATTCTTGTGGCCTTTCAGTACTTAAAAGGGAGGGACTTTCCTTTAGGGAGTGTAGTGATGGGATGAGGGGTAATGGCTTTAGGCTATAAGAAGGGAGATTTCAATTTGGTATAAGGAAGAAATTCTTCACTGTGAGGGAGGCAAGACACTGGCCCAGGTTGCCCAAAGAGATTTTGGGTGCCCCATCCCTGGAAGTCTTCAGTCAGGTTGGGCAAGGTTTTGAGCAACCTGATCTAATGGAAGGTGTCACTGCCCATGGTGGGGGCTTTGGAGCTAGGTGATATTTAAAGTCCCTTCCAACCCAAACCTCCTTAGATGCATTTAGTCCTACAGCAACAGCATTCCATTCTGGCAGTGAATCCATCAGGATTGCTTTGCCTTTGAGGAAATAATTGCCCTCTGTGATTGTAGCTATATAGTGCAACTGAAGTCCTGAGAGAAAGGTGTGTAGTATCTAATGACTTGATTTGTAAAGAGAGCCCCTCTCATACAGGAAAAAATGTGTGTCATCTTGTATTTATCAGAGCACTAAAGGAATGTTGGATAATGCAGTCAGTTATTTCCTGTCTGCAAAGCTGGACTTGAGACACAATCCCTGGTTCAGGACACCTTCATAACACAGAAAATGCCATTCAGTTGTAGTATTAGGAAAGAAGCAACAGCATTTGATCTTTCTTTTCTCTTCTCATGCTCTTTTTATAGCTCTAGTCTTGGTGATGCATGTGCAGCTTGGACTCATGTGTCTCTGACTGTGGTGTACCCCAAACTACAGGTTTTCTTCTTGTCCTGTGTTGGTCCAGGGTGAAGCCAGATCTGTGTTGCCCATTTGAGCAGCTTTTTTTCTTGCCCTCTCTGCAGCGTGAAGGAGAACTGTTTGCCACGTGTGGCAGAGGCAGCTGTGCTTAAATCAGATGGAATATTATGATGGGGCTGTGGTTTACTATAATCACTTTTTCTCCAGACAAGGCAGTGCTGAGAAATGATGCACTACAAGAACATATTGGCAATGGTACATGAAGAAATAAAACCAGCCTAATTTAAGAGCCCAATAAAATTGCCTGTGAACGGTTTTCAATACTCTCTGTGCCTGTTCTTCAGGGAGAAAGAATCCTGTGTCGCTGTTAATCACTTTCAAGCCTTCAAGTACTTTGTTGCTGTAAGCACTGAGCTTGCCAGCTTTTGGCAGATAATTATTTTGTTCTCTTCCAAGATGAACACATTCAATTCAGCCTTCCCATTCAGAACAAATTCTTCTCGGGCATTTTTATGCTCACAGTTCAATAAACGCTTATGAACAGGTACTGTTGTGATTTGCAAGTGTTCACAGGATAAATGGGAAACATTTGGGGAGCTAAGATGAAGAAATGCAGCAATAGGTGCAATGAAGACTTGCAAAGAGGCAGAGAGGAGGCTGCTCACATGGGGAAAATTTGTTATCATCAAGAAGCAAAAATACTTTGAAGAGAGTGAGGAAAACATTTTGAGATCTTCTACTCTCCTGTCTGTAACATAAGCTCCTCAAAAGAGAAATAAGCGGTAAAGGAAGCAAGCTGAAGAGCAGGAGTGCTGCTCCATTCTGCCTCTTCTGGAAATCTTTCCTGGCTGAGGACAACATTGAACTGCTGTCAATAAAATTAAAATAGGGATTAATTCAGCAAGAATGCTGGGACTCCTTCAGGGAAAGGGCTGAGAGATTCTTGAACAACAACAAAATATGCAGAGCTTCACCAAAGAAATAAGGGACTCCTCATACCCTGTGAATAGGACCCATCCTCCTTTCTTCTGGAGCTCTGAGAGGTTTTATTTTTCCCCCCACTGCTCACTGTTGTGTTATGACACTAATGCTCTGTCACTTCTATTGTGCACATCTCTCAACCCAGAAATTGTTTCTGTTCTTCATTTAAACAAAAGCAGCTGTGCACAGATGCAGAGCCTCAAAGAAGGAGCACGTGTGCTTGTTCACTGCTTGTACTTCTAGGGGGCTACAGAGGAGCTTTATGAACAATTGGGCTGCAAAGTGGTTTAAAAGCCTGCATGAGGGGAAAAAAGCTGCTGCTGTTTTAGTGCATTGCACCACTGGCACCGTAGTAACACTGTTCAAGCTGTGTTTGAACCCTGGTAACAAACTATTTTTGCTCTTCTAAAGAGAGAATTAAGAGACCTTTTCTCTCCCAGAGCCACCATTGCATATTTTCTGCAGCTGCTGCTTGTTTTCCTCCACACCCTCTCCCTCTTGGTGCCATTCCTGTGCTTCAGCCCAGCTATATTCAGAGCACTTAAAATCATCTCAAAGGACAGAGTGGATATTTTAGCTCTTTTGAAGAATTGCTTCATGTTCTGCTCTCAAATTTACTTCATTTATGTCACTGACATTTTCTACTGAATAGAGACACCTTGCATATCCTTCCTTTTCACAAAGCCAACTAGGTTCTGATCAGTATCATAGAAGCCAGGTTGGGAGGGACCTCAAGAATCATCTGGGCCAACTGTGTCCAGTTCTAGGCCCCTCAGTTTAGGAAAGATGTTGAGTTGCTGGAAGGTGTCCAGGGAAGGGCAACAAAGCTGGGGAGGGGTTTGGAGCACAGCCCTGTGAGGAGAGGCTGAGGGAGCTGGGGTTGCTTAGCCTGGAGAAGAGGAGGCTCAGGGGAAACCTTATTGCTCTCTACAACTAGCTGAAGGGAGGCTGTAGCCAGGTGGGGGCTGGTCTCTTCTCCCAGGCAACCAGCCCCAGAACAAGAGGACACAGTCTCAAGCTGTGCCAGGGAAAGTTTAGGGTAGATGTTAGGAAGAAGTTCTTCATAGAAAGAGTGATTGGCCATGGGAATGTGCTGCCCAGGGAGGTGGTGGAGTCACCATCCCTGGAGGTGTTTAGGAAGAGACTGGGTGGAGTGCTTGGTGCCATGGTTTAGTTGATTAGATAGTGTTGGGTGACAGGTTGGACTCAGTGATCTCAAAGGTCTCTTCCAACCTGATTAATTCTATCCTAACCTAACCTTTCTAGGTGATAGTGCATGTGGAAAGAGGGCTAAAGAATCAGTTACTTTACTGCTACCCCATGAATTAAAAAAGCCCAAGAGAAGTGGTGGTGCAGTAATGATGAGGAAAGAAAAGAAAGGGGAAAGAACTAAGTTATGTTGCATTTGAGGTTTGGGCGAGACCTTTGGAGGTCCCTTCCAACCCAGACCATTCTATGAGTCTATGATTCTCCAGCCACAGTTGTTCTGAAACCAAAATGGGCAAAGCTCCCATTTCCCTGTTACCTGTTTGACTGATCTTAATAAGACTGACTTAAAAGACTTAGCAGCTTCCTAACTGCCCTTCCCAAGTGTGCCTGATTTAACACTGTCTTCTGTGTGCCAAGTCTTTAAGAGATGAACTTATTTACATGACTATATCCTTTAAGCAGAATCAAAGCTATTTATTGCTAGCTCTGGATTATTGCAGAAGAGGTTTTTTATATTTTGAGAGGTCTGAAGTGGCCTCATTGTAGTGGGGAGCCTGCCTGGGTGCTGTTGGACAAAACTGTGAGCTGACAAACCGTGCAGTGACGTCGCCGCAATGACTGTGTACAGGGAGCTCAAGAGCTCCGTTAGCTTGAGAAATAGGGTTTGGAATGGTTTTATTAGACCTTTGGGAGCTGTATGAAAACCCTCTAGAGAGCTTGGTGAAACACCAATAATTGCCATGTGGGTTTTCTTAATCCAACACATAATTGTTTTGTCTTGTGGTATTTTAGAACTAGAGGGTCTTATTTTGCTGGCTCTGCTGACAAGATGATTGGCATTGCATGGAATGAGCAATTTCCTCTGGGGAGGGAGGGGAGAAATGGGATATTTCATGTGTTTTAAAAGTTGTTTAACCTGGAAAGGGCTATATTAGTGACATATGGATTGTTTGGAATGCACTGTGACTGTTTTTCAGCTGTGATGTGGACTCCAGGAGGGCTCAGACAAGGTCTGAAGTGCATTGTGCCTCCAAATGCTGGTGGTGTCAGCAGAGCAGCCTCACGCATCCCCTCAGGACTAAATTGTGATGATAGTTTGTTTTCTTCTCTTTCCATCTTTACAGGCATATGAAAGAAGGTTTCCTACATGCCCTCTGATCCCTATGTTTGTTGCCAGTGACACTGTAAATGAATACAAGAGTGAGGATGATTCCATCCACGTGATTGAGCGGCGCTGCAAGCTGGACATCGATGCACCACGGCTGTTGAAAAAGGTGATTAGGCTGAAGTGCCTGTTTTATACTTCTGGTATTCTTCCACATAAGTATTGTACCTTAATGAATTCTATCTCATCTTCCTCAGATTGCAGGAGTGGATTATGTCTACTTTGTCCAGAAGAATTCTTTGAACAGACGAGAAAGGACTTTGCATATCGAAGCCTACAATGAAACCTTCTCCAACAGGGTCATTATTAATGAGCACTGCTCTTACACAGTGAGTAACAGGCTCTTGGTGGTGCCACAGATGGAACTAAATCAGAGTTTATATTTCAGGACTCACAAAGAGAAGCTGTGTTGTTCTTGGCTTTTGTCTTGCAAGAAAAAATGACGGTAACACACCATCATGAGTGCTAATTGTTGGTAGTGCTAAATGTAACATACTTGCTTGAAGAACTAAAGCAAGCTTGGCACCCTCTTGCTTGAGCATGTTCTCAGAGAGCAGAACACAACATAATTTGCTGTTTGACAGCTCTGCTTAGGCAAATCTGTGGTCCCAGTGTGGGACTTGGTGAGGCTGATGATACCCTGACAGAACTGTTAAAAGTTCAGCACAGTTTATTTGCCTTCTGCTCAGCTCAGGCAAATGTTTAAGTCAGCTGTGTTTTAACCTAATTCTTTCCATCACTCTTGGTCCTCAGTGCAGACCTTTTCTGCTACTAAGGAGTTTGGTGCTGCGCTTAACTGCTGTGCTCATTATTTTTTCTGAATGACTTAGCTAGCTATGCTCCTAAGTTCATACAGCACACAAGTGCGGCACTGAAACTTCAAATTAATGTTAAAGGTCACATCAAAGCTAGAAATATTTATTTGTCTGGCAACATCCTTTTTTTCATGCAGTTTTCTGTTGTGTGCAGAAGATGGTTAAAAGGCCACTGGATGTCAGACCCACTCAACACTATCATTTGATTGCAGAAATAACAATAATAAACCAATTATTTCTAAGGCACATTCAAAGATACTTTTTCCACCTGCATTTATTTTTTTCTGTGAAAGCTCTGTTTAAGCAAGAGAAATGCTAAACAGAAGATTCCATGTGGTAAGTTTGTACAAAGACACAGCACTTCTTGCCCTTGCTGTATTTGATCAAGGAGTTAGTAGGTAAATACAAGCCAGGTTTGGAATGGAAGAATAAAGTATTTTAAGAAGTTAATTCTTATTAAAGTTATTTTATAATTGAATTTATGAGAGGAACAGAAGGTTCTTAAATGTTATTACTGTGATTTGTACTTGTTTGTGCTGTGCAAGCTGTTCTTTTACCCCCACCCCCCCCCACTCCCTAATTCAAGAAGCAAATGAAAGGAAATGTTTGGATTTTGTTCCTGTAGTTGTCTCCTTGTAAAGTGTTGATACTGATCCCAATCAATCTGAACATGTTTTGATGGGGAAAGGGACCTTAAGGCATCAGGACAGCTGAATGCCCAGAAATCCAGCCTTATGTAATGTTTGTGTAGCCACAAATTCAGAGCCCAGCCTGGAAATTCCTTGCACAAGTCTTCTTTAGCTGAAAAGAGGTTAGAAAACAGATTTCCCTCAGTGTATCATCATCAATCATGTCATAGAATCATTTAAGTTGGGAAAGATCTTTAAGATCTAGTCCAACTGTAAGCAGTAAAATCTCTGTTTCAGGATTGACTCTCAGCAAGCTAATGAGCTAAGAAGAAAGCTGGAAGTGCTCTAAGCTTATTCAGCTGTCAACAGAATGAGAAGCTTCCCCTTCTTTCTGTACCATTATCATAGGACAACAAAGGAAAATGGTTTTCAGTCTACAAAACCTGTTTGCAGTCTGCGCAAACATGTCTAGACTACAGTGCTTGGAAGTGCTCGTGCTGCTGTTCTCAAGCTGGCTGGCCTCAGTCTGTTGATCTAACCTGCAGCAGCACAAAGGTCACTGTGGAGTATTTTGACCTGTTCCACAGATACACTACAGTCACAGCCCCTATCTAGCACGAGATAAGAGTTATTTGAAGAGATGTATTGGTCCTTTGGCTCTTGCCTGCTGCACTAGTATTTCTTCACCCTCTCCTTTCTTGTCAGTGTGGTGGCCCTGGGACTAGAGGAAGGCCTCCTCAGCCTTTTCTGCAGTGTCACCTTTTCTGAACCATGTTTGGCAAATGGAGCAAAAGGCTGTATGTTCCACTTGAATGCTTTTGACTCTGTGAACTTGTAAAATGAGAAACAGTCATTACAAATACTGTGAGGAAAAAGCACTAAATGGGTAACTAAGCTGTATGACCTCCTTTTAACTAACAGGTTCATCCTGACAATGAAGACTGGACCTGTTTTGAGCAGTCAGCAAGTCTGGATATAAAGTCTTTCTTTGGATTTGAAAGCACAGTGGAAAAGATTGCCATGAAGCAGTACACCAGCAATATCAAAAAGGTGAGCTGGCAGTCATGCAGGAGGTGCCTGGCTCCCTGTTACCAACAGACAGTGTAGCTGCTGCTAAGGAACAGGCTGCTCTTCAGCCTGGGGCAGTATTTTTTGGCGGTCTGCATTTTAAAGTGGAATCTCTAGAGAGGTCTGACCGCTTAATAGGTTTTCAGCCCAGTCCTTTCTGTGTCTAAATGAGTGTCTCTAGCAGCTAAAGTAAGTTTTCCTTTTTGAAGGGAAAAGAAATAATAGAATACTACCTGAAGCAGCTGGAGGAAGAAGGAATAACTTTTGTTCCTCGCTGGACCCCTCCTGTTGCATGTAAACTGGAGAGCAGCACATCCCACACCAGACGGCTGGTTTCACCTGCTATTAACATACCTGACTCTGCCACAAAGGAAGGCTTGAACAACAAGGAGATCCTCAACACCTCCAGCAGCCCCTCGGAGCCCACAGCGGGAACCCCTGATGGTATGATGGAGGGCTATGAGAATGAGCCCTTGCACTAAACCATTACATTCCTTTTGCTGCCCAACTACTGGGCATGAAGCTGCTGTCTTAATTAAGACAGTTGGACTTTGGCAGGAGAGTGCCGAGCTGAAGTACACAAAGAATATGTTTCCCTTCATGTTAAGACATTCACATTCCTGGCTCCAGTCACAGAATCACAGAATGTTAGGGGCTGGAAGGGACCACAAAAGATCATCTAGTCCAACTCCCCTGCCAGAGCAGGATCACCTATACCAGATCATACAGGAACACATCCAGGCTGGTTTTGAGTATCTCTAGAGAGGGAGACTCCACAAACCCCCTGGGCAGCCTGTTCCAGTGTTCTGTCACCCTGTTCCAGTGTTCTGTCACCCTGTTCCAGTGTTCTGTCACCCTGACAGGAAACAAAATTTTCCTCATGTTTACATGGAACTTCTATGCTTCAACTTCCACCTATTGCCCCTTGTTCTGTCATGGGGCATCACTGAGAAGAGCCTGGCTCCATCCTCTTGGCACTCACCCTTTACCCAACACCTCTTGTGTTATGTAAGCTCTCATGTAAGCTCTCATGCATTTTTTGCTTTTGCATGCCCTTTGATAATGGTGGTTTCTTTTGTGATGCTTGCATTTGTCACCCTGATGAAAGAGCTTAAGGTTACCCTGATACAGCATCTTCCACTTGCTGTTTGATTTGCTGTAAGTGGATTATTACACCAATTGTTTGGGCTAGTCCAGTTTCTGCATCTCTTAATGGCTGCGTTTTAGAAAATGAAGAGCAGACACAAGTGGTAAAACTCTTCACTTTGCTGCTGATTAGGTTGCAAATGAATGGCCTACTTCTTGCCCTGAATTTCTGGGATGGATTTAACTGTAGGAATAATGAGGAGGAAAGGGCTGAAGGCTTCTCTGGGCACTGTCTTCTGCTATACCCTCCTCCCCCAGTTAATAAGGGAATTTGGAAAAATCTTGCACTGTGAGATTTAGATCAAAGCTTCTCTTAAGTATTTCCAGAAGCAGCAAGCCCTTTGGTGCTGTGGATTGACAAATCTGAATCTATTGGCAAAATGCTTTTATAAATATTTGGTTTTACTCCTCTCTTAGCTGCAGAAGAATGACTCCTTTTGCTTCACGATGATTCTCTGTGTTGCCTTACTCATCTTTCAATTGATTCAAAGAAACTTTGTTCTGTTCTGACTGCACAGAACACAGAGCAGCTGCTTCTCTGCTTCAGATATCAGCAGACAGGATCACTTGCCGTTTTGACTAGGTCAGCTGAGGACCACTCTAATCACATGTACATCTCCTTGCAGACAAGCTAGACGCAGACTACATCAAGCGCTATCTGGGTGACCTGACACCAATACAGGAGAGCTGCCTCATTCGACTGAGACAGTGGCTCCAGGAGACACACAAAGGCAAAGTAAGTTACTCTTGGTCTCTTGTGTGATACACAAAGTGGACCAGATGGGACATCATGCCACAACTCCTGTGTCTAACAGTTCTTGTTAGTGGTCCCCCATGGTCAGAACCTAAGTCTGTACAGTGGCAGCAGATGAAGTTCATTGTGAGTGTCCAGCTGACATGGCCAGCAGAGGTGCTTAAATGATCAGGGTGACAGCCTCTCAGTGTTAGTGAGCAGCACAGGGGAATATCACTTTTATAAGTCTGCCTCATTCTGCAATAACCTTAATTTTACCTTTCTTTGTTTTGGCCAAACATCATCATCTCAAATGTATGTCCCTAAGTGCAGTACTGAGAGGGAAGCTATGTGGCCACTTAAATCCCTCACAGCAAGGCTGGGGTTTTCCAGTGCATGTGTCTCAGCTTCCTTTTACTTTGCAATGAAACACAGCCTGTGTTTTGGCCCTAGATTCATTGAAACTGAACTGGTTTAGTGTATTCACACAGGTGTAAGTGATTGCATTAGAGTTCATGAAGTATTTGTATCCCTTCTCTGACAGGGCATACCTGGTTTTGTTGCAAACAAAAACTGATTTGCTTGAGTAACTCGGAGGGTTAATTCCATCTGGGCTGCACCTTCTTCAGCTTCTGTTGTTTGTTTGTTTGGTTTTGTTCTTGTTTCAAAGCTTGAATCCAAAATCAGGTGGTGTTTTGCTGTGGTTTTCCTTAACAGATCCCAAAGGATGAGCACATTTTAAGGTTTCTGCGTGCCCGGGACTTCAACATTGATAAAGCAAGAGAGATCCTTTGCCAGTCACTGACGTGGCGTAAGCAGCACCAGGTGGACTACATTCTAGACACCTGGAACCCTCCTCAAGTGCTCCAAGATTACTATGCAGGAGGCTGGCATCACCATGATAAAGGTAAGCTCTATAGGGTGGATCCTGAACAGCCTTTTTATGGCCTTAATTAAAGGTGTCTGTTGTCCCTCCTAACAACTATCTTCCCAGTCAGCTCTAGTTATGTACTGAACGCATTTAAATCGATGTTGCCAACTCCTCAGTTGGTGGAGGCAGATTCCTAGGTCCTAATCTTTCTGACTAATGCTGAAGAGCTCTGCTTTGCCAGTAGCTTAAAGAAAGTTATTAGTTGCAGTTCTGTAGTGCTCAGAGATGCTTAGAAGGGTGTTATGCAAATGCTGAGTATTCCCTTTCAATGATTAAAAGATGTTTGTAAATAAGTGTATCTTTCTAATCAACTTATTTCTGGTGTTGTGCAAGTCTGCTGATGGCATAAATGAATACTTATTTGGCATTACAATCAGCTTAATGATGAGAAGTGAGATGTTGCAAAAACATCAAATAGAGCAGGTTTATTTAAGAAGAGAAGCAGCTTTGGCTCACTTGCCTTTGTATGGTGATCCATGGCCAGAGCTTTCAAACACGGTTGGCTGTGCCTGACACCCTCCCCTATCCCTTTGCTTGCTGTATCATGTGCTGATCTTGTTACTGACACATACATAGAAATGAAACATTTTGGAATTTGTAGCTTGAGGCAAGCTGGGCTCTTTAGATAAGGAAACAATCTTACTGTGAGCTATCTGTATTCTGATGGAGTCTTTTCCCCACTAGGCACCGTTGTTTCTGCTAGCTCTTCCTGGTGCGTGAAGCGTGTGAGACAGGACAGGACGCTGTCAGCATTAGTGGCCAGAAGACAGGGAGGACGCAGCAGAAGTTTAATCACTGTAAAGCTGAAGAGCTTGAATGGCTCTTCCCTGCTGCTTTGGGTTTGACAGCCCTCAGACTGAGAAAATGAAAAATGAGAATATGCTTGGAAAGATTGCAAGGGAACAGAGCTGGGAATACATTCTGGCTTTGTCAGTGCCTTGTCGTGCTTTGCCGACTTCCTCTGTCAATAGCACGTAACTGGGTCCTGCCAGGGAGTAGAAAGGTACAGAATGCATCAAAGGGTTGTTTAATGTTTTTTTGAGAAGTTCTTCAGTCTTGTGGTGAACTTCATGCCCCCCTCCCTTCCCCTCCAGTACCTTTGATCTCTCTGCAGTGTGCCCACAATGCTGCAAACAGAATTTCAAAACTGAGCAGCTCTCTATAATTTAAATTTTTACAGTGGAAGGTTCCTTTTTTTTAAAGCTTTCTTTCTAGTGTTTCCCCTTTCCTCCTACACATGCAAAATGTGCCAGCTTAGGCCAGCTGAGTTCTGTACAGCTGTTAGCACCAAAGCAAAAAGGCAGCAGGGATTGTGGAGCATGTTGCCTGGAATGAGCTGTTAGCGCAAGCGAATACAAGTTAGTCTTTTGGCTTGCAATTAGCACAGCTTTCTGTACATCTGAGTGGCTTTTATTTTGACAGGGCTGTTTCCACCAAACAGGGCTTTTTAAGTCACAAAGCTCTAATGGGATATGAAACACAGAGTGATAAGGCAGCTCTGTCAGCTGAGACCTTGCCTCGCGTGTCATTTGGGTGGAGCAGGGTTGGTAAGCTGTTGGTTTGGCTTTGGATGCTTGTGCATCTGCAAGGGAGGGAGACCTGCTGTCAAGCTTAATAACACTTTTTATTTAGAGTTTGGAAAGCTAAAGAGCACATTCCAAGATAAGTGTGTGCTGGGGTTAAAACAACACTTTCTCTTAGACTACCTAATAAAATACAGAGCAGTGTGAGCTTTCACGGGGGTAGTGTCTTTGCCGAGTAAATCATTTGCTTTGACTCTGCACTTTTGGTTGTTTGGGTTTTTTTGTTGGTGCTTGGGTTTTTTGGTAACAGCATGTCTTGAGAGTTTCTTTTTCATTGTGTCCCAAAGCACATAATGATAATTTGATACCTCTCTGCAGTTGGAGGAAAGAATCATAGAATCAGTAAGGTTGGAAAAGACCTCAAAGATCATCAAGTCCAACCTGTCACCCAACACCTCATGACTATTAAACCACGGCACCAAGTGCCGCGTCCAGTCCCCTCTTGCACACTTCCAGGGATGGTGACTCAACCACCTCCCTGGGCAGCACATTCCAATGGCTAACAACTCTCTCTGGGAAGAACTTTCTCCTCACCTCCAGCCTAAACTTCCCCTGGCGCAATTTGAGACTGTGTCCTCTTGTTCTGGTGCTGATTGCCTGGGAGAAGAGACCAACCCCTTCCTGGCTACAACCTCCCTTCAGGTAGTTGTAGAGAGCAATAAAGTCTCCCCTGAGCCTCCTCCTCTCCAGGCTAAGCAACCCCAGCTCCCTCAGCCTCTCCTCGTAGGCCTTGTGCTCGAGGCCTCTCCCCAGCCTCGTTGCCCTTCTCTGGATGCATTCAAGAGTCTCAGTGTCCTTCTTAAGCTGAGAGGAGAAGCTAAACAGACACCAGGACCTCAGGGAGATCTTTATGTAGAAAGCTTTTTCTTTTTAATATTTTTTTTTTTAATGGTGTATCCTAGCACATTCAGTTTCACAAGCTGGGGATTATTTAGCTTGTGTGCTAGAACAGATGAAGCAAAGATTTAAAAATGCCTCCCAGCTTTGGGCGGGGGATGGAAGCTGTTTCAAACTAGCTCCTACTCTGAAGAGCCAGGATGCAAGCTTTGATTCTCAAATTCAGCCAATGCAGATGTTAAGCTTAATGCCTTTGTATCCTGGACAGTACCAGGGTGCCCCAGTATGCAGCAAGGTGACTGTGAAAAGGCAAGGCTTTGAAGGCAGAGGGTCCATCTGAAACTGATCTCTGGAGCAGAGTCTGTTGTCTCCAGGCTTAACCTGCATAAGAGAGGCTGCGTGCCAGTTCCGCATAGTGTGTAATGACACCGCTGGGAGCTGTGACTTCAGCAAATCCTGCAGAAAGCAAGGCTCTGGGTTAACACTTGCTTTCATTGATTTCCAGAACTCAGTATAGCCTCTGCTCCAGAAAGGTTGCTGTGAGCTCTCCAGAGCAGTATTGCATCATGCTTGATAGAAGACTCACTCAGCCTTTGTTACAGCTCCTCCACTATGCTAATGGGTTCCACCTTTTCTTCCATCCAATTCTCCTGGCAGCTAATTAGTCCTTTGTCTTTAGCTGTCTATATCAAGATGATGTGTGTACCCATGTATTTGTTTAAGTGCATGGACTTTGGACTTTTCTTTGCAGATGGGGAGCTATTTTTGCATCCAGATGTCTCCATTAGACTTTGACATCTGATTTACAGGTCACCTTTGGGCGTAGCTGGACAGGGTAAAGTTTTTATGTTGCCATTTGCTCCAGGCTCTTCCTCTTCCCAGCTGTACAACAAAGTTTGGACTGACTGGCTTCTTTCCATCTGGATTTTTAACACAAAACTGCCTATTGTTGTGGGAAAACAAAGGTTGTATTGATGCATTTGTTCTTGTTACTCAGATGGTCGCCCACTGTACGTGCTGAGGTTGGGACAGATGGACACCAAAGGCTTGGTGCGAGCTCTCGGGGAAGAGGCCTTGCTTCGCTACGTAAGTACTTCTGCAGCCAGCAAGTCGCTAGCAATGTGATACTTTCATTTAGAAATTTCCTGCCCTGCCAGGATATTCATCACTCTGGATATTTTGATGTGCTTTCTGGCTGGCTGGTTTGGGTTTGAATACATCTGAAAGCTCCTGGTAGCCGATTTTCTGCGTTCTTTCCAACTGCAAACTGCTGGCGGAAAGGCGTAGTTCCTGGCAGCTGCTGGCGTTCTTGGTTAGCATTTTCACAGAGTCTTCTGCTGTTTGTGCAGTGCTTCAAGTCTCTGCAGTTGCACAGAAGAGAAAATGCTATGCTCAGATCTTCTTTATTTTTCCCCCCAGCCTTGTATTCCAAGGATAAGAGTCATTTACTGTTCCAGAGAAAGTTACTGCCTGTAGTCTTCCCTTCTCTAAAGGCATCGCTCAGAGCGTTGGTGTGGATCTGCTCCGTTTCCAAGCAGAGCGCTGGCAGAATTCCAGCTTTGCAAGGCTGTTTTTTGACTCCTAGTAATGACAGCCATGGCCATGGCAACCACTAGAAACAGGGGCTGGATTTTACTTTTTCTCTTCCAGTGACATTTCCAGCCACATACTGAATTTTATTTGCCCTAGTACTGTTCCAGGGTTACTTTCGTTGACGTAAAGAAGGTCTTTAATTTCTGAGTAAACAGTGAATCAATGCTTAAAAGGACAGAAGTGCAGGGAGACTTCTTGTCTGTATCACACCAGGGTTTTAGTTTTCTGGAGGACCTTGTTTACAAGTTGCTGCTTTTAGGGAAAGTCATGTTTATTTTTCAACAAGGTCAACCGGTGGGGTAAGCAGAGAGCTTTCTAGTTCATTCCTTGGGGGGAAAAATAAACATGTTTGAGCCATGTAGTTTTAATTAATCTTTGGAGAGAAACTTCTTTTCCCCTTTATCCTAGCTACTGAAGTTAAGGCTGTTCTCTAACCAAAGGGTTTTCTTGTGCAGGTCCTTTCAATAAATGAGGAAGGACTGAGGCGGTGTGAGGAGAACACGAAAGTGTTTGGCAGGCCAATAAGGTAAAATGCAACTGGTGGGTCTGCTCCTTGGGAACTGCTTGGTTTCATGGTGTGTGTAGGGGGGGGAATGTCAGGCAGTGTGATGCTGCTGAGCAAAGTTAGAATGGAACAAGTGAAGGCAAGGCATGTGTGCCTTGCAAGCAGATACAAGCAGTTACAGTTAACTGGGAGCCTTCCCAGTTACCACTAGAGGGAATCTGCCTGGTCAGGCCTGAGGGAACACCACCTGCTCCAGCAGTCTGTGTCATGCTCATAATAGTTCTACACAGAGTTACAGAATGGCTATGGTTGGAAGGGACCTCAGAGATATCTACTGCAACCTCCCTGCCATGGACAGGGACTTGGCTGCTCGAGGCCTCATCCAGTCTGGCCTTAAACATCCCCAGGGAGGAGGCATCCACAGCCTCTATGGGCAGCCTATTCCAAACTCTCCAGACCCTTGTACTGAAGAACTTCTTCCTAAGATCCAGTTTAAACCTACTCTGCCTCATCTAAAAGCATGGGGAGCATTCTCCTGCTACTCTTTTCTTCTGCTGAATGTCTGCAAAGCAATGCAGCTCAACTCCCATTTCTGTTCCTGGGGGAGTTTTTAGACAGATGTTGGTACAGGCTGCCAAAAAAGGCCATGATCATTTCATGGATAACCTTTCCAGTAGTCTGGGTATTGTTTTGGTGTCACTTGTTTATCCCTAGTGAATGCCAAGGCTCTATGCTCAGTTCTTGTTTGTATTCTCCTATCATTATATGCTCTTACCCAAATTTTGACCCAAGGCAAAGGCTTAAGGCTCCTGTGAAAGGTGGCATCTAGTCTTTCAAGTACTGGCATGACCTCACATGAAGTTCAGGCAAAAATTGCCTGCTATCCCATCATTAAGGCATTGTAGGGGTCACTTATGATAGTGTTATCTGCAAAATGGATTTAAGGGTGTGAAATGAATGCAGGAGTGGCCCTGAAAAGGAACAGTGTTTCTTGGACTCTCTTCAATTTGTGACTCTTTCCTTTAATCCCTAAGGGTTCAGGGAAGCACAGTATGTCTGCTTATCTTTTCCCTATTAAAGAGCTTGCTGCCCTAGCTCTCAGTGGGAGTCCAAATCCAAGAGATGAGGTTCATGTGTGTAACTGAAATGGTGCTGCCTACTGGAGATCTTCATTTGTAGCAGTAATTTTGAAGGGCTGGATATTAAACATTTAAAGGGAAGCAGAGGAGTGTTTGTGGTTTCATAGAAGCCTTATGCATAATTTAAGGGATGCTGGCTGGTGCAGCACAGCTGTGAATCTTGAATGCATGCCCAGGGTGAGACCTGAACTTGGAAAGGCACTAAAGCATATGCTGATGCTCAGTATTTAGCATTAAGAACATCTCTCTTCCTATAGAAAAAGCTTTTCCTCCCTGAGATGTGACAGCAGGATTAGCTGTGACGTGTGGCAGTGCTGGGAGTGGCGAATTGCTTCACAGCAGCAGTGTGGCTGCTGAGTTGATTTCCCAGTAAAAGCAATGGCTCAGTTTTGGGCTGGCTGTCAAAAGGGTCCTTTCTGGCTTCACATTAACCTTCTCCTGGAGTCTGAAATGTCTGTGGGAGAATGTGTGATGTGCAAGGGGATCATTGCACGTAATCTGTAACTCTACTGGTTGATAGTAGGCTGAACATAAGCCAGCAGTGTGTCCAGGTGGCTAAGAAGGCCAATGGCATCCTGGCCTGCATCAGGAACAGTGTGGCCAGCAGGAGCAGGGAGGTCATTCTGCCCTGTACTCAGCCCTGGTTAGGCCACACCTTGAGTCCTGTGTCCAGTTCTGGGCTCCTCAGTTTAGGAAAGATGTTGAGCTGCTGGAAGGTGTCCAGAAAAGGGCAACAAAGCTGGGGAGGGGTTTGGAGCACAGCCCTGTGAGGAGAGGCTGAGGGAGCTGGGGTTGCTTAGCCTGGACAAGAGGAGGCTCAGGGGAGACCTTCTTGCTGTCTACAACTAGCTGAAGGGAGGTTGTAGCCAGGAGGGGGTTGGTCTCTTCTCCCAGGCAACCAGCCCCAGAACAAGAGGACACAGTCTCAAGCTGTGCCAGGGAAAGTTTAGGGTAGATGTTAGGAAGAAGTTATTCACAGAGAGAGAGACTGGCCATTGGAATGTGCTGCCCAGGGAGGTGGTGGAGTCCCCATCCCTGGAGTTGTTTAGGAAGAGACTGGATGGGGTGCTTGGTGCCATGGTTTAGTTGATTAGGTAGTGTTGAATGATAGATTGGACTCAGTGATCTCAAAGGTCTTCTCCAACCTGGTTAATTCTATTTTATTGTATTCCTTGGCACACACTTCAGCAATTCCTGCTCTAAGGATCTTAAACTCCAGTGTCTAAAGGTAGCACGAGGCAAGGAGGTAAAACAGAAGAAAACCTAAGCATGCAGGAAGGAGGGGGGAGTCATCACATGTTCAGTACATTAGACACTTGCATAAGGAAGGGGAATTTTAATGCTGTTGAGATTTCCCCCTCTTTTTTCTTTAATTTGTGTTGTTCTGGGCTTCTTTTGTGTATTTTGGTGCTTGGGTTTGGGTGGCTTCAGTTTGGTTGGCTTTGTTTGGGGTTTTTCCTTTGGTTTTGTTGTTTGCCTTTTTGTTTTTTTGTAATGTCTCTAAAATGCTTTATTTTTATCTCACATTCAGCTCTTGGACCTGCCTGGTGGATCTGGAAGGCCTGAACATGAGACATCTGTGGCGACCTGGAGTCAAAGCATTGCTGAGAATCATTGAGGTGGTCGAAGCTAATTACCCTGAGACGTTGGGTCGTCTCCTTATCCTGAGAGCACCTCGAGTATTCCCAGTTCTTTGGACACTGGTAGGTTTGAAACTCAAGGCTCTCCTCAGCTCACTCTCCCCATGTTGCTGCACAGCTGTAGCTGTTTCCTAAAGCAGGAATGATCTGTGTTAGGGGACTCCTGGAATGGGTTTAGAAGCATCGCCGAGAGCTTGCTCGCACAGGGGGCTAATTTAGCTTCTTTGTGTGACAGGGATAATGCCATCCAACTGGTGCCTTCAGAATTGACTCAAGAACAATACAGGAGCCTGATCTGTTCTGTTTCTCTTTGTTTGTAGGTTAGTCCATTCATTGATGACAACACTAGGAAGAAATTCCTTATTTATGCTGGAAATGACTACCAGGGTCCTGGGGGACTGCTGGATTACATCGATAAAGAAATTATCCCTGATTTCCTTGGTGGAGAGTGCATGGTATGAATACAAACTACTGCATAGAGCAACTTGACTTGGGGGGAGGTTATCTTTTCCTTCCACTCTAAACAAAGAATCCTGGAAGCACAGAATGATTCCTAACATAGTTTGGAGCTGTAAGATGCCAGGCATAATGTTTTCTTCTGGATCCACTTTTCTCCACCACGAATAGCAAGCGGCTTAGCAAAACAGCCAGGCACAGTTCAAAGCCAGAGTCTCTGTTACCTGTCAGGTTCAGCTGTGGTAGCACAGCACTTGAGCAAGAGCTGTCACCATCAGCTAATCAGCAGAGTCTTTGTCATCACCTAAAAGAACTAACTGATGCCATAGGGAGCCCAAGGAGATGTGGCACATCTGCTAGCAGGGCTTAACAAACAGCCAGGTCTCCTAGTGCAATGTGTGCATTGACCCACAGCAAACAAAATGAAATGGGTGTACTGCAGGATGCTGTCATTTCTCAGTCCCTTGCCATGTGCCTTAGGAGCTGTCTCCTGCCTAGGCTGTGGGTGTCAATTGAATCTGGCATTTTAACATCTCCGTGCTGCTGCGAGGTTGATTTCTCTCTGCATTGTTTTTGCAAGCACAGGCTCAGTGGTGTGACTGAGGTGTAGGAGTGCAGCTCAGGCGTTTGCTGGAGCCTTTGCCTTTTTTCTGAACTCAGTTGGATTAAAATACCATTTCAGGCTTGCTTTTTTTAAGCCCCTGTAACACCTCTGAGAGTCGTTTCTGTACTGTTCCTGAGAATTCACCTAGGTCTGTTCGGATGGGGTCTCAAATGATAATGAAGTTACATATGGCAAAGTAGAATATGTGTTTGTCTTCAGTGGGCTGCTTTTTGCTGCAGCAGTAGCTTTCAGAGCAGAGAGTTTGTGCTAGCTAATTTGGAGCTTGGGAAGCTGGCAAAACCCACTGCTTAAGTAAGCAAAAGTGAATGCTACCAGAAAGCAAATTGCTTCAATGCTTCCTGCTGCTCACAGAGAGAGTCTCTTTCTCTCCTTTGCTTCTGGGTATTTGAACAAAAATGACTTCTCAAAGATCCTTTCAACTCTGCTGTAATTCAGTTATCAAACTGCTGCCCCAAACACTCCTGTGGAACCTCTTCCTGATCAGATAGTTGTCTGACTTCAGTGCTGGAGACTTTATAAAGGGAAGATTGCAGAGGGAAGCTCAGTAATTGGTTCCAATACTGAGCCGTCAGGACAGTTGGGGCTTCGAAGCTGTTACCTTCCTGACTGAAACATTCTTTTACCTGTTTGAGAGCTTGCTGTACTTCCTCACCATTCTTCAGCCTTAAATTTAGCTAGCCCAGTTCTTTCAGGTCTCTGCAGGCTGTGTTGCTATTCCCACTTCCCTAAGGATTCTGAAGTGGCTCACCTCTCTCTTCAGTCTAGGACAGCATGAGTGATACCCACAGGATTTGCACAGCCATGTCCTGTGCTGCTGGCTGTTCTGTGCATACCAGAGCTGCTGCTCTGATGTCTAATTCTGCAAACTCACCTCAACCAGATCACTGTAAAAGACATTTCTGTGTGCATGATGTACAAGCTGCTAAAGGACTTTCAAACTTTGTTTGCATTTCTTTCTTCAGAATACTTGCTTGAATGTGTTTTGTTTCTGAAGCTACTAGGCAGAGAGCATGGCAGGGTGGGGGATGTGCAGAGAGGATACTTTCTAAGGCCTGTTTATGCTTCCAGTGTGAAGTACCAGAGGGGGGGCTGGTCCCCAAGTCCCTCTACCGAACAGCAGAGGAGTTGGAAAATGAAGACATAAAGCTCTGGACTGAAACAATCTACCAGTCTGCAAGTGTCTTCAAAGGAGCTCCACATGAGGTACTACCTCCTACCCTCCTTGCATTACAAACTTCTGCTCTGGAGCATCTCTTGGGCTGAAAATGGGTTAGAACTTGATTATTTGGTTGCCATGCTTCCACCGCTGTTCTTCTGTGGTTCTGCTGCATAATGATGCTTTAGAAGCTGAAGTTTGTGACCATTCCTGGTATTGTCTTGTTGCCATTTAGACAACATCCCTGCTTTTCATCCTTTTCAAAGCCATACCCTTCTAAGCAAAGACACAGAATGTTCTCAGAAGCTACCTGCCAGCTTCTGAAAGCAGTGTGTTAAAATCAAGACACTCCCTCAGGAGAGAACTTGTATCTACAATGCCTTTTTTAACAGCCCACACTAAGCCCAAGCAAGGAGAAGTTCTGTTCTTTTGTCTCCTTTTCTGGTAAGGGTTTGTTACTGAGCAAATTGCTCATTGTCTCTTCTGACTTTTCTGTCTCAGGTTCTCATTCAGATCGTGGATGCCTCATCTGTGATCACCTGGGATTTTGACGTGTGCAAGGGTGACATCGTTTTTAACATCTTCCATTCCAAAAGAGCCCCACAACCTCCTAAAAAGGACTCTCTGGGAGCCCACAGTATCACATCTCCTGGTGGGAACAACGTCCAGTTGATAGACAAGGTCTGGCAGCTGGGGCGTGATTACAGCATGGTGGAGTCTCCCCTTATCTGCAAAGAAGGGGAGAGCGTGCAGGTGAGAATCCCTGTGTGGGAGCAAGTGAGGGCTTGCTCCAAAATGAGCAAGGTGTCCTAATTCACAATCATTATTGATGACTGAATGGTGATTCAGCTGCTGACTGCTTGATGTTTCCTAGCTGCGTGCTGCAAGGCACGGGGGTAGGGCTGACATGGGATCTGCTGCATCAGTGCAGTAGTGGCTGAGACTGATCAGCAAGGAGTATAGGGAAGCCATCTACAAGGAAGTGCACATCCAGAAAGCAGGCAGACACACTTTGTGCTGTGATTTTGACCCTTTTTTTCTGAAGTACACTTCATGTTGTGCTTGCAGGCTATCACAGTGTCTTACCTCAGTAATGAGAGAAGCCTGGAAATTAAGACTGAGCTGCTGTGGGTTTGTCCCTCTAACAGGCACCTTAAGGAGGTCCCTATGGCTAAGGTTCTTGAAGGTGGCTTTTTTAATGCCATTTGTGACCTGTCCTTTAATTACCAAGTTTGATGCTACATGCAGCATGTTTGCAATCACACTTTGCTGTTCCTTTTGACTTGAAACAAGAGCTGGGCAGCCTTTGCAAAAGGAGCTCCTGAAACCACCTAATTGGAAGACTGGAAATATGGGCAGTGACCTTTCTCTTTCTGAGGCAGGAACCTTGACAGTTCTTTGCACAGCCTCAAAGGACAGCCATTACAGAAAATAAATGGGGGGAAAAAATGGCTCTTGTTTTAAACAAGAACTTTGTCCTGTCAGGATATTTAAATCCTAACCCCTTGACACTGTCAAAAAGTAGGAGGATCTGCTGATGTGCAGCCACAACTTTGATCAATATGCTGTGTGGGGGGAGGTGACCAGCACTGCCAGTTGGTTCAGGAGCTGAAATCCTGGCATGTAGGCAGTGGAAAAGAAATGGCAAGCCTACAAATCCTGGGGGTGTTAAAGTTAACTTGGAATTTTTGCTGTATTTGTTTGCCCCCAGGGCTCACACGTGACCAGGTGGCCTGGCTTCTACATTCTCCAGTGGAAATTCCATAACATGCCTGCCTGTGCTACAACCAACCTGCCTCGTGTGGACGATGTGTTAGCATCTCTACAGGTCTCCTCTCACAAATGCAAAGTGATGTACTACACAGAAGTGATAGGATCTGAAGATTTCAGGTATGTCTGGCTGAGGCTGCTGAGGGTCAGCTGGTGTCAAACCCTTCTGATGCTTAGATGATCAAGCTAGTGCCAAGTTCACCTACATACAAGTAACTTGAGAGCACTTGTGTTTTCTTAGGCCTCAAAATCCCTCCCAAACCACAAACCAATAAGCAAAAGAATGCAGCCAGTACTGGCACTGGGGGCAGCTAATGTATCAAAGCTGTTAATTAGTTATTGGAATCATCACTAGTCACTTTGCTCTGCTTTGAAAGCACTGGGAGAGCTCTTGGGCTTGGCAGGTTGCCAGGTAGAAATAGGTGCAGCTCAAATTGAGTTGAGTCAGTTCAGCTGCCTGCCAGTTGGTGCTTGACTGAAGCAACTCCTCAGTCTCTGTGACCAGCATCTCTTTTTTTTGCAGGAAGGTTTTCAGTGTCTTCATTTATTCACAGAGTCATGGAATAGTTTGGGTTGGAATGGAAGGGACTTTAAAGATCATCTCATTCCATGGGCAGGGACACCTCCCACCAGCCCAGGTTGCTCAAGGCCTCATCCAACCTGACCTTGAACACCTCCAGAGAGGGGCCATCCACAACCTCCCTCAGCAGCCTGTTTCAGTGTCTCACTACCCTTACTGTAAAGAATTTCTTTCTAATCTCCAGTCTAAATCTCCCCTCTTATGTGATGAGGCAGAAAAGCTTTGGAGTGCCTGCACCAAACCTGCTTGCTTTTTATTCAGCCTGCAGACAAATCCCACATAGATACATAGCAGACATCAAAATCTTTGTCTCTTCTGGAGCTTAAAACTACCTTGTTTGCTATTGCAGGGGATCTATGACCAGCCTTGAATCAAGCCACAGTGGATTCTCCCAGCTCAGTGCTGCCACCACCTCTTCTAGCCAGTCCCATTCCAGCTCCATGATTTCCAGGTAGTGCCACAAGAGATGAAAAGCAAAAGGATGAGATGGCTGGACCCTCGCCTGTGGCACTGACTGCAACCCACCATATTCAACTGGCAATTGTGCAAAAAAACACCCCCAACCCCCACCCCCCAATAAAGCCTTTTATAGATAGTCAAGTAGCTCTTTGAATTTTAAACTTAGTGGATTTGGGCCTTGTTAGATCCAACAGCTTCTCTCTTAACTTTTAACCCTGGGTTTTTTGGTTGGTTTTTTTCCCCCTCCCCTCGCTCAGCCATAAATGTTTTTGCAAGTCTGCTTGCACAGATCCTAACTCTGAACACAAGGGCTCTCACTGCAAGGAGAAATAACCACTGCAGCAGTGTAAGGATCAGGTTTTTAACTCTGTCAATGCTAAAAAGCAACAAAAAAACCAAAAGGAAGGATAAAAACCCTACCAAAAATGTCCTGTAGTGCATTAGAGATCAACTGCAAAGCCTCCTGTCAGGACATTTCTTGCCATCTTAAATCCCCTCTGGTCTTCCAGTGCTGCAAACTCTTCTCCATTGCCACCAAGTGATGTCCAAGGCAAAGCAAAGCAGTTGCTGGATACTTGACTTTGTGAGTCCATTTGTTTTCAAAGCATGCCCATGGAGCTGTGGCCAGGCTGTCAACACTAAAACCTTCTGTATGAGCACATTTTTTGGGAGGGGGTAGGGGAGGGTTGGAATTGGAGCTTTTGGGTGAGTTAAAGCAATTAATTGTTTTCCTTGGGTTTGGACTGGAAGCACTGCAGAGAGAGAGGCAGAGAGCAGGCTCTCCCTCGCTGCATTCACGCCAGGCTGATCCAGAGCTGCTCTGAGGATCTGTGCCCAGCTCTCTGCTGGGCCTTCACTCCACTTAGTACACTCCATGGGAATTCATTGTACTGAGACTCTCTTCTTAGCAGGAATTTATACAGAGCTTAAGCTTGCTTCTTAAGGAGGTCTGCCTCACATCCTTCCTGTGCACTTTTCAGTCCCTCTCGCCTCCTCTCCTTCCCTCTGCTTCAGTTCTGAGCTGCAGAAGCTTTAGGGCAGGCAGGGAGCTTCCCTCTGAGGGATGCAGTGGAAGACTGAGCAGTGCCTGCTCCACCATTTTCACCACTGCCACTCCAGCAGCCAAGTGCCATTTTGGATTGCTGTGCCCAAGCAGTGCCACTTCAAGCCTTTGTTAAAGGCTGCTTAGTTTCTTCCACCTGCAGCCCAAAACACTGAAGTGCTGAGCAAAGGGCTAGCAGCAGACAGCTACAGACCATTCCTGGCAGTGGAGCAGAGAGGATTTCAGTCTGAAATGCAGCAGGAGTCACATATTTAGACCCTGCCTAGTCTTTCCTCATTGTCTTAGAGCTAGTGTCCATCCCAGCAAAAAGGAGGCACTGTGCTGGCTGCAGTCCCTACCAGCACGCTGGGTAGACTCGAGGGAGTCTTGTGGAGGCAGCACTGCCATGGGGAAGTGGTAGAGGAGCTTGTGGAGGTCTTGCACATTCAAATGACAACCCTTTTAAGATGCCCTGCCTAGGGAAAGATGGTTCTGGACTCTCCTTTATGACTGCAAAGCTTTTAAGAGGCAGGTTACACTAACCTCTGAGTAGCAGCACTCCTCCTGCAGACCAGAGCTGACGAATGTAGTAACAGATTTAGAGCTGCCAAGAGGCCAGTCTCCTGACACTGAACCAAACTGCTCTGTTTTGCCTTTTTTTGGACTTGAAAATGGAAGGTGGAGCTTAGGCTGTCACATAGGCTGCCACAGTGTGCTGCTGTGTGAGTCAGGCCACTCGCTTTGGTGTCAGGGAGTCTGCACACAGCATGGCTCTGGGGCTGCCGGGGAGCTGTCTGCCAGGAGGAGCCCAGCTTGCTGAAGGGGTTGGGTTGATGCTTGACGTGCAGGAGCCAGTGCTGCCAGGCACAGGGGAGTTAGTGTGGCAGGAGGCACGGTGAGGCTGACTCAGTGACACTCCTGGCTCTTTGCAAGTGCCACTTCCCATGTGCCAGGCTGTAAGGGTTGAAGTGGTGCCCTTTCTTTTCTCTCTCTCTCTCTCAGATGGCGATTTTGCTGACAACTGTAAAGAAACTGCTTCAGTTCAACACTCCACATCTGTCCAGAGGTGTCTGGCTTTGTAGACCTTTTTTGAGTTGCAGTCACTTTTCAAGTCTGAAGATCTGTGTTTTATTGTTCACTTGAGCTGGCTCAAAAGTGGCACTTTGGGGTTTTTCCTGCTCTTTCCGAGCTCAAAGCACACAGCAGCACAAACAGCTGGGGAGATAAAATGCCAGAGATACAATAGCTAACCCTCCTCTAAGCCAAGTGCTGTGGCAATATGACTTGATCACTGCAGTCTGACTAATCAATTTCCCATGCCCTGCTCTTCCTTTGTGTGTTATGATTGCTCTTCCTCCTCCTCTCCACCACTGACTCCTCTGTTGGCTTCTCTCCTGTTAGCAGCATCCTCCTTGCACTTCCCTGCCTGTACTCATGACCTGCATATCAACTTCTGTAAATGTTTTGTATACATAATACCTCATTCTGGGTAATTAAAATACAGACAGTCTTTAAAAGATTTTTTTATTGTTATCAATAAATGTGAACTGTTTGGAAATAACAGAAAGGGGTTGGCCTCTTGCTTTCCTTCACTTGGCTGAATTCAGCTCTGCCAGAGCAGCTCAGGGGCAGTGCTTCATGGGGGACAGGGGAGGTGGAGGGTCCTGAACTGCCATTTCAAAGTCTCCCACTGCATCCTACCTGAAAGCTGGGGAAGGGTCTGGAGAACAGGTCTGAGCCCCTCAGACCTTAGCTCAGCTGAGCAGGTGCTAGCAAGGTGGGTGAGGGCTGCTCCTCTGTGCAGCTCCCCTTGGCAGAGTGCTTTGGCTGAACCATGTACCTGGGGCTTGGGGTGTGGAGCTTTAGTGCATTTTGGGGTTTGAGACAAAACAAAATTCCTGGAAGAGATTTCACCTGCCCTCTTCCACCTGCCCCTCCTGCCAGCCCTCCCTCTGCTCCAGCTAGGAGTCCTTGGTGTCCTTTCTCATTTGAACGTAGACCTTGTCAATGAGGCCAGGGTGAAGGGTCCTGAGGTTCACAGTCACCCAAGGTCCTGAACTGCCATTTCAACATCTCCCACTGCATCCTTCCTGACAGCTGGTGAAGGATCTGGGGAACAGGTCTGAGGAGGAGCAGCTGAGGGAACCGGGGTGGTTTAGTCTGGAGAAGAGGAGGCTGAGGAGAGACCTCATTGCTCTCTACAATTGCCTGAAAGGAGGTTGGAGTGAGGTGGGAGCTGGTCTCTTCTTTCTAGTATCAGGTGATAGGAGGAGAGGAAATGGCCTGGAATTGTGCCAGGGGAGGGTTAGGGTGGATAGCAGGAAAAGTTTCTTTCCTGAAAGAGTGGTCAGGGATTGCAACAGGCTGCCCAGGGAGGTGCTGGAGTCCCCATCCCTGGGGGTGTTCAGGAAGTGTGTGGACATGGAACTTAAGGACATGGTTTAGTGACCATGGTGCTGTTAGGTTGATAGTTGGACTCAATGACCTTAGAGGTCTTTTCCCACTAAAACAATTCTGTGATTCTTCAGCTCTCTGCCACTGTGGAGAAGCAAAGCAGCTTCTTGTGGGGAGCAGAAACCTGAGCAGGTATAAATGGTGTAAGGAAATGCCGGGGTTGGGAGGGAATCAGCCTCTGCTGGGCACATTACTGTCACAGAATAGCATCTCTCTCTTCCCCACAGAACCTGTATCCAGGTTTTTAATGGTCTGGGAATGCACAAAAGGAACAAAATGCTGTGCTGGAAAGGCTTCAGGTAGCCCTAGAAAGCAAATGTCTGCTTTGATGGCTTCTGTGATGGCTTCATACTCTTTTGTCACAGTGTGAAAGGAAGCTCCAAGCTGAGCAGTTCAGCTGATCGCAGCAGTGTGCAGCATGTGATGTGTGTTATCCAGAGGCCACAGGGAGGGTACAGATGGATGTCTCTTTGCCTCTGTGCAGGCTGGAATGTGGCCACCACTGGCAAGTGCAGTAACTTTTTCCTACCAGTGGCCCTGCCAGAGGTTTTCTGGCAGAATAAAGGGCTGACTGTATCCCTAACCTAAGCACAGCCTGTCCTGGGGACACTGGAGTGCTCTTGGTGCTGTCACAGGGAGCTGAGCCAGGGAACTGCCCCTAAATCCTGCTCTTCCCCATCACATGGAGCTCAGTGGGCCTGGCCTTGCTGTGATGCTGGGTGAGAGCTGCTCTGCTCCCCAGGATGCTTGGTGGGCTTCAGGAGAGACTTGGCTCCTTGAGGGTGAACGTTCAGCTGCACTGCTCTGTGTTTTAGTCCAGCAGATGCAGCTGTTGTGAGCTTTGGGGGGAGTTAACTGAAATTTAACACAACAGGTACAAGAATTTTCTCTCATTCAAGAGTTCCCTGAACCAGGGGTCATAGAATCACAGAATTGTCAGGGCTGGAAGGGACCTCAAGGATCAGCCAGTTCCAACCCCCTGCCATGGGCAGGGACACCTCACACTACAGCAGGTTGCTCACACCCACAGCCAGCCTGGCTGCAAAAACCTCCAGGGATGAGGCTTCTGCCACCTCCCTGGGCAACCTGTGCCAGTCTCTCACCACCCTCCTGGGGAAGAACTTCTTCCTGACATCCAATGTGAATCTACCCATTTCTAGTTTTGCTCCATTTCCCCCCAGTCCTATCACTCCCTGACACCCTAAAGAGTCCCTCCCCAGCTTTCTTGTAGCTCCTTTCAGACAGTGGAAGGCCACAATTAGGTCTCCTCAGAGCCTTCTCTTCTCCACACTGCACAACCCCAACTCTCTCAGTCTGTCCTCATAGCAGAGCAGCTCCAGCCCTCTGCTCATCCTTGTGGCCCTTCTCTGGACACCTTCCAGCACTTCCAGGTCCTTCCTGTAACAGAGGCTCCAGAACTGGATGCAGTACACCGGGTGGGGTCTCACCAGAGCAGAGTAGAGGGTCAATACTGCCCATGTCCAGGGGTGAGCCAGCCATACAACCTGCAGGAGCTGAGCTCCTCAGCTGCCCCCACCACTGACACCTGCTTGGATGGGAGGCTGAGACAAACACATGTAGAGAATTCAGGTATCATTTTTTTATTAGTAGAAGCAGCCAAATGTCACAGAATCATAGAATCAATCAGGTTGGAAAAGACCTCAGAGATCATCAAGTCCAACCTGTCACCCAACACCTCATGACTAACTAATCCATGGCTCCAAGTGCCACGTCCAGTCCCCTCTTGAACACCTCCAGGGGTGGTGACTCCACCACCTCCCTGGGCAGCACATTCCAGTGGCCAATTACTCTTTCTGTGAGGAACTTTCTCCTCACCTCCAGCCTAAACCTCCCCTGGCACAGCTTGAGACTGTGTCCTCTTGTTCTGGTACTGGTAGCCTGGGAGAAGAGACCAACCCCCTCCTGGCTACAACCTCCCTTCAGGAGAAGCAATGAGGTCTCCCCTGAGCCTCCTCTTGTGCAGGCTAAAAGACAACCCAAAGATTGGGTTCTTGTTACACCAGGAGCCAGTGAATGCCAGGCTGTGGTGTTTCTAACCCCTGGAGCTGGAGCAGTGGCTGAAGCATCCCTTGGCAGCATCCATTTACAGTTGGTCTCTCTGATTTGATCCAAGCTGTGAAGTTTCTAAGAGGAGACTGACTAACTGCAGCCATGGAGGTCTGTCAGCAAGACCAGATGGCTGCCTGACCTACTTCAAGTTTTAACATGTGGCCAATGTTTTCATGCCAGCCCATAATTACCACGGACCCAGCTCACTGCTGCTCTGGATGTTACTAAACACAAAAGCCCTTGAAAAGACATCGTGCAGGAAGGTGGCTTTGGCGGTGAGCTGTGCTGTGCCCAGGGAGGCAGAGGGAAAGTTGCTTTGCCTTGGCAGTGCTCCCCTCTTGATGTGGCAACGAAACTGAGCCCCCCAGGCCTTAGCTGAGCTGAGCAGGTGCTAGCAAGGTGGGTGAGGGCTGCTCCTCTGTGCACCTCCTCTTGGCAGAGTGCTTTGGCTGAACCATGTGCCTGGGGCTTGGGGTGTGGAGCTTTAGTGCATTTTGGGGTTTGAGACAAAGCAAAATTCCTGGAAGAGAGTTCACCTGCCCTCTTCCACCTGCCCCTCCTGCCAGCCCTCCCTCTGCTCCAGCTAGGAGTCCTTGGTGTCCTTTCTCATTTGAACATAGACCTTGTCAATGAGGCCAGGGTGAAGGGTCCTGAGGTTCACAGTCACCCAAGGTCCTGAACTGCCATTTCAACATCTCCCACTGCATCCTTCCTGAGAGCTGGTGAAGGCTCTGGGGAACAGGTCTGAGGAGGAGCAGCTGAGGGAACTGGGGTGGTTTAGTCTGGAGAAGAGGAGGCTGAGGGGAGACCTCATTGCTCTCTACAATTGCCTGAAAGGAGGTTGGAGTGAGGTGGGAGCTGGTCTCTTCTTTCTAGTATCAGGTGATAGGAGGAGAGGAAATGGCCTGGAATTGTGCCAAGGGAGGGTTAGGGTGGATAGTAGGAAAAGTTTCTTTCCTGAAAGAGTGGTCAGGGGTTGGAACAGGCTGCCCAGGGAGGTGCTGGAGTCCCCATCCCTGCAGGTGTTCTAGAAATGTATGGCCATGGCACTTTGTGGGGGGAAGGGGAGATCTTTATTTAGCCAGCTCCTGCTGTTGTAAGGAGCTTGGGCACTGGGAAACAGAAGGTCAGGATTTTCTGGCTGCTTGTTTTGCTTCAGGAAGGTTATAAGAGAGCTGGGGAGGGACCCTCCATCAGGCAGTGCAGTGATAGGATGAGGGCTAACAGCTTTAAACTAAAAGAGAGGGGGTTAGATCAGCCATTAGGGAGAAGTTCTTCCCTGCGAGGAAGATGGGGAGATGCCGGCACAGGTTGCCCAGAGAAGCCCTGGATGCCTCACCTCTGGAAAGAACGTCTGGGGGAGAACCCCAGGAGTAAGGCAGCAGACAGGATGGGCTTGGGGCCTGAGGCTGCGCTGCTGTCTCCGGGGAGAGGGCACAGAACCTAGGCGGCTGCAGCAGAGGCAGTCCCTGGCAGAAGCCCCACTAGATGGTGCCAGCAGCCCACGCACGGCCACGGGCACCCAGCACCGCTGCCCGGGGCTGCCCACCTCCCGCTCCATCCCGGGCTCTGCTTCCCCACCAGCACCCCAAGGCCGAACTGGTCCATAGTGGGAGCCGAAAACAAGGCAGGTGTCCAGAAAAGAGGAAGCGTTTTGCAGGGCAGGGTCGTCACCGGCATCCTCATCCCGCGGCCACATCTTCACCCTGTGCCCTAGGGGCCACAAGCCCCAAACCGCCCAGTCCACGATGAGGAGATGCTGCAGAGTCCTTCAAGCATCAGCCTGCCTTGTTTTGCTCTGCTGCTACCAGGGCTCTTCCAAACCAGTCACCACTTCACAGGAGCAAGACACTGAGACACTGTCTCCACACTGGAGAAAACCCTTGAGGAGCTGGTAGGAGAAACCCTGGGGAAGTGGAAAAATGTCCTGCTTATTGCTGTGGCCCCGGGAAGAAGTCACCCAGAAGCTGCAAGGGGCTGGAACCAAACACTGAAGTGTTAATTATGTGCAGGACTCCACCAGGGAAAGGGAGCTGGAAAGAGGAGGAAGAGGAGAGGGAAAAGATGGGAAGTGAAAAGCCAGCACTGCTCCCCACAAGAGTACCACAAAGGGACCCAGGGCAGGTATCAGCCAGGGCCACCACGCTGTGCTGGTAGTAAAACTTTGTGTCCTTCCTGCCCCGCGGGACTGCAGGTGGGGGCACTGCTTCAGGCCCCACAGGTAGGGGCTGGGCAGGGAGCAGAGGCTGGACAGGCAGCAGAGGATGGACAGGGAGCAGAGGCTGGGCAGGGAGCAGGGGCTGGGCAGGGAGCAGGGGATGGACAGGGAGCAGGGACTGGGCAGGGAGCAGAGGATGGGCAGGGAGCAGAGGCTGGACAGGGAGCAGAGGCTGGGCAGGGAGCAGGGGCTGGACAGGGAGCAGGGGCTGGGCAGGGAGCAGAGGCTGGGCAGGCAGCAGGGGCTGGACAGGGAGCAGGGGCTGGACAGGGAGCAGAGGCTGGGCAGGGAGCAGAGGCTGGGCAGGCAGCAGAGGATGGGCAGGCAGCAGAGGATGGGCAGGGAGCAGAGGCTGGACAGGGAGCAGAGGCTGGGCAGGGAGCAGGGGCTGGACAGGGAGCAGGGGCTGGACAGGGAGCAGAGGCTGGGCAGGGAGCAGGGGCTGGGCAGGCAGCAGAGGATGGGCAGGCAGCAGAGGATGGGCAGGGAGCAGAGGATGGGCAGGCAGCAGAGGCTGGGCAGGGAGCAGAGGATGGGCAGGCAGCAGAGGCTGGGCAGGGAGCAGAGGCTGGGCAGGGAGCAGGGGCTGGACAGGGAGCAGAGGATGGGCAGGGAGCAGAGGCTGGGCAGGCAGCAGAGGATGGGCAGGCAGCAGAGGCTGGGCAGGGAGCAGAGGCTGGGCAGGGAGCAGGGGCTGGACAGGGAGCAGAGGATGGGCAGGGAGCAGAGGCTGGGCAGGGAGCAGAGGATGGGCAGGCAGCAGAGGATGGATAGGGAGCAGAGGCTGGGCAGGCAGCAGAGGCTGGGCAGGCAGCAGAGGCTGGGCAGGGAGCAGAGGCTGGGCAGGGAGCAGGGGCTGGGCAGGGAGCAGAGGCTGGGCAGGCAGCAGAGGATGGACAGGGAGCAGAGGCTGGACAGGCAGCAGAGGATGGGCAGGGAGCAGGGGCTGGACAGGGAGCAGAGGCTGGGCAGGCAGCAGAGGCTGGGCAGGCAGCAGAGGATGGACAGGCAGCAGAGGATGGGCAGGCAGCAGAGGCTGGGCAGGCAGCAGAGGCTGGGCAGGGAGCAGAGGCTGGGCAGGGAGCAGGGGCTGGGCAGGGAGCAGAGGCTGGGCAGGCAGCAGAGGATGGGCAGGCAGCAGAGGCTGGACAGGCAGCAGAGGATGGGCAGGGAGCAGAGGCTGGGCAGGGAGCAAGGGCTGGGCAGGCAGCAGAGGCTGGGCAGGGAGCAGAGGATGGACAGGGAGCAGAGGATGGGCAGGCAGCAGAGGCTGGGCAGGGAGCAGAGGATGGACAGGGAGCAGAGGATGGGCAGGCAGCAGAGGATGGACAGGGAGCAGAGGCTGGACAGGGAGCAGAGGCTGGGCAGGCAGCAGAGGATGGACAGGGAGCAGGGGCTGGACAGGCAGCAGAGGATGGGCAGGGAGCAGAGGCTGGACAGGGAGCAGAGGATGGGCAGGGAGCAGGGGCTGGGCAGGGAGCAGAGGCTGGGCAGGCAGCAGAGGATGGACAGGGAGCAGGGGCTGGACAGGCAGCAGAGGATGGGCAGGGAGCAGAGGATGGGCAGGGAGCAGAGGATGGGCAGGCAGCAGAGGATGGACAAGGAGCAGAGGATGGACAGGGAGCAGGGGCTGGGCAGGGAGCAGAGGCTGGACAGGGAGCAGAGGCTGGGCAGGGAGCAGGGGCTGGGCAGGGAGCAGGGGCTGGACAGGGAGCAGAGGCTGGGCAGGCAGCAGGGGCTGGGCAGGCAGCGGAGGCTGGGCAGGGAGTGTAGTCCCTGGCAGGAGCTATCACAGTCTCTCCAGGGCCAACTGCTCTGTGCCCACCACTGGCCAGAAGCTGAAAAGGGACGTGGGGATGTTCCCACCCAGTATGGTACCACGCTGGGTTTCAGTCCTGGTTTAGTCCTGCTCTTCCTAAGACAAGGATGTGACTGACCTGTGCTGCCACACTGCTGCAGCCATGCTGCTGCAGCCACACTGCTCCTCACCAGCTGGTGCAAGCAAGTTCTCCCCCACGAAAAAACAAACCTTGAAGGGATGACAAAGCAATTTTCCCCTCAGCTATTTTCATCTTCACACAATCAGTTGTGTTGTTACAAGGTACTGCCTCAAAGGGCCTGGAGATGTGAGTGCTGAGTGTCCTGCTGTGGGAGGTCCTTCAGGACAGCCACCAGAGTGCCAGGCTGGCTGGCTGGGCCAGGCTCCTTTGTCTGCTTTCACATCAGTTCTTCTCATGCTCATACTGGTCCTGGTGTGGGACAGGTCTGCCTGCTGCCCACTGCTCTCACTGGGTGCCAGCCACAGGGCCACCATTTGGTCTGTGCCTGGGCACTGGGATGCTCTGGTTCCAGCCTCCTGCTGCCCTGCACCAGCTCCAAGACGTGTTTGCCAGAGCAGAGAGAGAAGGACTTGCTCCTATCCCCACAGCTGGTCCCAGCACTGCCAGGTCCTGGCCCTGGGGGGTGATGGGCAGGTCAGTGCATGCCCTCATGAAGCTTTGGCCATTCTCTGGGGCCATCTGAAGAGGCCAAACTCTGCTGGCTGCTCTTGGGTGGCCGGGCTCGAGCCGCAGAGCTCATCTGCCACCGCTGGAGATGTGCTGCTGGAGGTGTGGTTAATTGATTGCTCTTGTTCCAGCAGATTCCCCTGAAATCCCTCACCAGTTGCTGAGGGATCTGTTTCATAACAGCTCCCAGGAAGCTTCTCCCATCACAGCTTGTTCCATCAGAGCATGGCTGGGCTCATGGCCACATCGAGCATCCCCTGCCCTGCTGCACGATGCACATCCCAAGCCAGCAGCAAACAGGTCCAGGCTTGGGGGGGAGGGCTGCCTGGGGGGAAGGTCTGCCTGGGGGACAGGGACCTGTGAGGACAAGTTCCTAGCCTGGGCTGTGTGATGCTGCTTGGCCACCAGCAGCAGCCTGAGCCGTGCTGCTCTCCCTGGGCTCAGCCCCCTACACACAGCCAGCACAGCTGGAGGTGGAGGCTCTGCAGGACCACAGCACTGACCACCACCCAGACCACACCCAAGCAAAGCAGCCAGAAGGTGTTTTATTGCTGGACAAGACAGTTGTAGGGTGGAAGCCCCTGGGGCAGCTGTGGCCCCAGAGAAGGGCCAGCTGGTGGGGGTGTCTCTGTGGAGCAGCCTTCCCCACATGGTTTCCCCTAGCAAACCCTTGTTTTCCTCAGCCAGGGAAGGGCCCAGCTCTCCATCAGCCCATTTTATCAGCCCCTCTGCAGCAATCTTGCTGAGGAGCTGCCTGTGAGCCTCCTCCCACCCCCACTTCCTTTCAGAAGATGAAATAGGACACAGTGGCATGACAACACTGATGCCCTGAGCCAGCTCTGGGCAGCCACAGACATGAGTCTTCATTTGTCCTTCACAAGAATTTCACAAGGAAATAAAGCAGAAAAGGCTGCTGTGGGCTCTCCTGGGGGAGAGCTGGAGTGGGGGCAAGCTGCTGGCTCTGGCAGAGACATCACCCCACTGCCAACAGCCACAGGAAGCATCACCAGACCCCTCCAGCCCACTCATCAGCACTCCCATGATACCCCTACAGCCACCCAGCATGCCAGCAGCACTGCAGCAGAGCTGCCCTGGGCAGGACAACCCTGTGGGCAGCAGAGCAGAGCTGCCAGCCCATCCTACTACCCTCCACAGCCCCTTGGGACCCTACAGGACCCTCGGCCTCTGAGGGCAGCCAGGAGATCCAGCTCTGCTTTGCGCCATCCTCCTCCTCCCTGGAGCTGAGGGTCTGTGCAGAGCTCCTCAGTGCTGCTAATGGAGCTGGAGGAGGAAGAGGACAGAGATTAATTAGTGAGGGATTGGGAGAGTGGGCATGGTGTAGGTCAGTGGATACTGAGCAGCACTGGGCTCTGGGAAAGCTGCTGGGGCTTTGTGACATGTTGGAGACCTGGTGGTGCCCACAGCTGCCCCAGAGCTCTCCATGGAGATCAGCCAGCAGATGCAGTCATCCACTCCCCTCCAGCCCACCCTGAACAGCAGCCCTAACCCACCCTTGGGAGGAACCACTGGGGTAAGAAATCAATTCAAGGAGCTCACTGGGAATGAAAAGAAAGACTGTGGGGTCCTGGAGAGACATCTGGCACATAAATACCAACCTCCCCCAGGAAAGCCAGGAGAGCATGGAGATCCTGGGGCAGGCAGGGATGGATGGGGATGGAGCAGGAAGGTCCTCAGGGCTCTGAGTCAGGCCACTGACGTCACATGCTGACAGCTCCTGCGAGCTGGTAGCCCCTGAGAGCCCCTGCAGCAGAGGGGAGATGCAGTTGGAGTCAGTGCTCGCTGGGGGAGACTCAGGGAGAGGTGCTTGCCAGGTGGGACCTGGAGAGCTCAAACCCAAGAGAGGAAGGCAGAGCAAAGAGCAGAGCTGCTGCCTTCATCCCATGAGTTTCAGTCTCCTGGCTCAGGGAGGGCAAAGTCATAAATTTCAGCTGTCTGCAGGTTGTAGCTCCATGGGAAGTGCTGCCAAAACCCTGTGTTTTTGGCCCTGGAAGCAGTGCCTGGCTGAGGGCAAAAGGACACTGAAGCTGAACAAGAGCCAGGCTGCAGCAGGGGAGCTGAGTGGCAAATTTAAGCCCCCTGACAGTGTGAGTGCTTTTCCTGACCTCCTGCAGCCTCTCTTGGCAAGGAGCTCTGCAAGGAGGTTTCTCAGTCATAGAATCCCAGAATGGGTTGGGTTGGAAGGACCTTTCAAGGTCATCTAGTCCAACACCCTACTCCCACCCCCCCCTGCCCTGAGAAGGGACATCTTCAACTAGAGCACCGTGCTCAGAGCCCCAGAGAACCTGCCCTGGAATGGTTCCAGGGATGGCATCTCCCACCTCCCTGGGCAGCCTGTGCCAGTGTTTCACCAACACCTGCTGAACTGCAGGCTCCCAGGGGCTCACACAATCAAGCACCCTCTGCAGCCCAGCCTGGCCAGAGCAAGTCCTTTCCAGTCCTTCACCCCAAGCTACCTTAGCTGTGCTGAAGGAAAGAGCACAGAAGCTATGTCTTCAGGCAGGAGCTTCACAAAGTGCCTGTATCCTCCCCTCCACTGAAAAATGAATTTGAGGGGCAGAAGAGAAGTGGTGGCATTTAAATGAGCCAGGATGGAGCAGGCAGCAGCTAGAAGCTTGCAGGAGGCTACCCCTGCAGCCCATTCTCAGCAGCAAGCTTTGCCCTGCCCTTAAGACTGCAAGAGCTGGGGCTGCTCAGCCTGCAGAAGAGAAGGCTTTGGGAAGACCTTAGGGCAGCCTTCTAGGACCTGAAGGGAGCTACTTGAAAGATGGTGGGGGGAGGGGGGAAGGGGGAGAGGGGGAGCAGTGCACTTTTTACATGGACTTCTTGTGATAGGAGGAGGCAGAATGGATTGAAGCTTGAGGAGGGCAGAGTGAGACTGGGGATTAAGAAGGAATTCTTTCCAGTGAGGGTGGTGAGACACTGGCACAGGCTGCTCAGGGAGGTTGTGGATGCTCTCTCTCCCTGAGGTGTTCAAGGCCAGGCTGGTGGAATCTTGAGCCACCTGGCCTAGTGGAAGGTGTCCCTGCCCATGGCAGAGGGGTTGGAGCTGGGTGATCTTTCAGCTCCCTTCCAACCCACCCCACTCTGTGCTTTGCTCTGCACTGGCACCATGGCTTTGCAAACACTCTGCAGAGTCTTTGCACTGGGTGTGCCCTGGGTGTGCAAACAGCACTCCTCTCCTTCACAGGCAAACACAGTCCCTTTCCTCTGAGTCCACCTGCGGGTAGGAGCAGATGTCAGCCCTCGTCCAGGGCTCAGCTGGCACCGGGGCACACGCACCGTGCCCTCTGGAGGGTGACAGGGCAGCAGCAAAGCCAATCCGTGCGGCAGCAGGGACAGAGCGATGCCAAACAACATCTGGCCGTGCCAGGTCACCTCGCACTGCTGGTGCCCATCACAGGAGCCAGGACAAATCCTCCCCTTTGTTTTCCCCTGCCTGGCAATCAGGAGCGTCCCGGGCTCTGCAGGACGGCAGCTCGGGAACATTAGCTCACCGTAGGGCTGTTTTGTCTTCATGCTAAACTCTTCCCGGAGATGTCAGCTGCCAGAATGTGTCATTTCTGCTTCATGGCACCGCCTTAGCGTCTCACGGGCGTGACAGAGTGACAAGAAGCAGCATCCTGCAAGGAAGGGCTCGGTCTGGATGGCTCCTCTCTAACAAACAAGCGTGAGCTGAGCTGGGCTCAGCTGGTCCTTCGGTGTGAATCCGAAGGGGGCAGGGATGTCCACGGAGGTGGCTGAGGTCCTGAAAGACTCACAGTCACCGAGACGTGCTCCCGAGTCCAAAGGCAAGAGTCAGGCTGCTCGTTAGAGATCTGTTCGGTGTGGTGGATGCTGCCTGCCCACCTCCTGGGTCCTACCGAGTCATGGCACATCACCCTGGGCAATGGGGGGGTTCCAGGGCTCGGCCGGGCTGCTGCTCCCCTTGCAGTGGGCAGGCAGGGGTGGCACAGCCAGCATGGCTTTTGGAAATGGCATCTCAGGAGGTTTCTGCCTGCAGCAGCTGCAGAGGGATGTGCTCACGGGGCTCCTTGCCCCCAGGCTCTCCCAGGAGAAGGCTTCACCAGTGTGAAGTGCTTGCAGCTGCAGCCCTTCTTGCCCGGAATGTGGCTCTCAGAGGTCTCCTCACCAGTGCTGCCTGTGTGGGAATCAGTCTGAGGGGACCAAGCTGGTGCTGCTCTGGTGGGACAGATGACACCACCAGTAAATTGCCCCTCTGCTCCCACCATCAGGAGTGATGCCTGGGGTGGGATGCAGAGCAGGAGCTGGTTAAATAAATACAATTGTCTCTTACCTCTGAGCCAAAAATCCCTCTCCCTGGGCTCAGGCAGGACTGGTCCCAGTCTCACTATTTAGAAGTTCTAAGAGCAGGTCAAGAGCTCCCTTCCTGACATTTGATCCTCTGGTAGTGGCAAAGGCTTTGTTGAGCACTGAAGGAGAGATGCTGCAGAGCCCAGCAGTGCCACCACCTGCAGAGTGCCCTTGGTCCTGCTTTGCTGCAGGCTCACCAGGCTCGGGACCCCCTGTGCCCCTCCTCTGCAGCTTGCTGCAGGGCAGAGCAGGGCTGTGGGTTTGGTGAATAATTAATTTCACAGATTAATTTAGCCTGTCAGTGGCCATGGTGCCAGTCAGACAGGTTTGAGCACTGAGGTGCCAGTGAGCAGCTCCTCAGGAGGAAAAAGTGTGTTTGCAGGACACCTCTGCACTCCTACACAGCTGTGCATGGTGCTGGGAGCACCTCAGAGATGTTTGGGTGCTCTCCTCTCAGTGTCCACTCCCCTGCTGGACCTCAGGCTGGAGAAGAGCTCATAGAGGTTGAGCAGCCCCATGCAGAGGAGCAGACTGCAGCCCTGCCTGGGGTCCAGCACCTGTGAACTCTGTGACCTCTGCTCTCACTCTGATGGCAATTTGCAGCTTTGCATGTTTATTTTCACCTTTCAAGAAGCTGCTCAGGGAACACAGCAGGGCTTGCCTCAGTTTACCTTGGAAAAGTCTCTCTTCCCTTCCCCTTGCAGAGGTTTCTGGCAGCACCCCCTGGCCTGCAGCCATGGGCTGAGGGCTGGGACTTTTTGCCTCCCCACGTTCCTGCTGTGAAATGAGAAGGAACTTGGCCAACAGCAGCACAACAAGAAGCCTCATCCATCAGCTCTGGTTAAACACAGACAATTGTTTTGAACCTTCCTGGAAGGGAGAGCAGAGGAACCCAGGAGCAGGCACACACAGGTCACTGCACAAGGAGAATGCAGGCAGTGGATTGCTGCAAGAGGTCCTGCCCGAGCCATGGGGCGAGCGTGGCCCTGGTTGGGAGATACAAAGAGGTCCTTAAGTCCTGGTGCTCTATCAGCATCCCTTTCCCTCCCGGTGCCACTGGAGTTACACTGACCTTGATGCAAACAGGACCTGATTTTGAGCAGGAAGCAGCTGTGTGTGTGGATCTTACTGCTGCCAGCTCATCTCTGCTTCACGCTGATGCCCGAGGAGGCTGATGGAAGTGAAGTCCACATCGGGCTCCATCTTCAAAGACAAAAAGGAGCCACAGAGCTCTGCTCAGGCACTCAGGAGCAGCTCTGATGTGAGGAGATGCCATGGCTCACAGCTGTGCCCTCCAGCTCTGTGGGGACAGGAGCACTGAGCTCCCCCTTTGCCCATCAAACCCCGGGTCAGCTTGTTCAATGGCCCCTGCCCCCCACGCCCCTCCTGCAAACATGCTTTTGGGTCTGTTATTCCCAGAGCATCACTTCTCCTGGCTTAGCTGGCAGCTGGGGACAGTCCCCAATACCTCTGCTCACACAGGGCTGCAGCCACCCTGTTAACCACCTTGACAGAGGCCTTTTCTTGCTGGCAGCTGCTTTGCAGGTGGTCAGGGGGCTCTGCAAACCGGAGACACAGCAAGAGTCATCCTTCGGGGCAGGACAGAGTCCTACAACAGCAGACTCCAGTGGCAGGCAGTGAGGGGAAGGTGCCATTTCCCAGCTCACCAACACCATTTCCCTTCCTTTGAAACCAGAACAGCTTGGGGAAACCAAGAGAGCTCAAGAAGAACCCCAGAAGATTGGGGAGCAACAGCGAGCTGGGCAGGCAGGAGCTCAGAGGGTTGGTGCCTCTGGGCTGAGCAGGGCTGGCTGCTGCTGCTGCCCACCGACAGCAAACAGGGTTTAAAATGACAGCTCCTGACAGGCTGTGGCTGGGCTGGAGGCCCTGCAGCAATCTGAGGCCAGACAGTGGCTGCTCCAGCAGTGCTGTCAGGGCCTCTTATGATGATGCTGGAGAGAGGGCAGCTGGGGAGTGGAGATACTGTGTGGGGAGCAGGCAGAGGTTTCCTCCTCTGAACTCAAAAGGGAAGGTTTTGGTAGAAGCCAAATCAAAATCATAGAATGGGTTGGGTTGGAAGGGACCTCCAAAGGTCATCCAGTCCAACCCCCTCTGCAGTTAGCAGGGACATCCTCAACTAGATCAGGCTGCCCAGAGCCCTTTTGAGCCTCACCTTGAGTATCTCCAGGGACAGGGCCTCCACCACCTCCCTGGGCAACCTGGTCCAGTGTTCCACCACCCTCATGGTGCACAACTTGTTCCTAACATCCAATCTTAATCTGCTGTTGTCCAGTTTGAAACCATTGCCCCTAAAATGCTGAAACTCAACACCTGAAGGTTGCAGTCAAGGAGATGCTGCTGTGCATCACCTGTCCCCCAGCTCAGGGCAGGGGCAGGGGACATGCAGCCCATGCTGCCCTGGCACACTCAAAGAGAGCATCAGGTTCTCTTGTAAAAGGAAAGACAATCTCACTATTTCCCGCCCCCCCCCCCCCCCCCCCCCCCGCCTTTCTTTCTGATAGATCCATCCTCTGCACATGCCCTGCAAAGGAAGGGGCATGCACTTGTGTTTAAGACATTCCTTCTTAGTCCTTGTCCCCATGACCAGCCTGGCAGTGGCCTGGGACAAGCCTTTGTGCTGCTCTGCCTCAGTTGCCCCAGCTGTACAACTGCTGTCAGCCTTCTGCACCACTGGGAAAAGTTAGGGAAGGAAAACAGCATTCATTAAACATGCCTGGATGCCGTGGTCCTGGGCAACCTGCTGTGTGTGACCCTGCTTTAGCAGGGGAGGTTGGAGCAGATGGTCTCCAGAGGTCCCTTCCGAAGCCACCAGCCTGTGATTCTGTGAGCAGCTGGAGCATAAAGATGGCTGCAGCTACAGCCAGCTCGGATGGGGGACACCACTGAGGTCACTTTTGCCGCGATGTGAAGGTTTGTTTCACCAGTTAAGGACAAGGGGGTCACTGGGGAAGGGCTAGAGGAAGCACGGCAGGACAGCCCAAGGAGCCCAAGGCACAGAGCGAGCAGGGAAGGGGCGCTCCCGGGCGGCGGCAGCAGCCTCCCGCGGCAGCGGCGGCGCTGGGGGATGTTTACAGTGTGACATTTTCAGGCACGCTGAAAAAAACCCCAAGTGGTGGGTTTTCAGGGCTAGAGCAGCACGTCCTCCTGCCTTTGCACCAGGGCATGCTGAGGAGTGCTGGTCGCATTAAGACACGGGTCAGGAGAAGCTGGGCTGCCAACGCTGCTCGGGGACAGGGGCTCGGGAGCTGAGGGGAGACGTGACAGCGGCTGCAGAGCCCCCAGCAGCCTCGATGACAGCCTGGCACAGAGGGGCTACTGCCTCCTCCCGAGCTGCAGGAACACTCTGGATGCTGAAGGCAGGCAGGGCTTTGGTCTGGCTCCATAGCAAGCTGGTGGGTGCCAAGGAAACCATCCCTCTGTGCTCCCATCTCCTGACTCTGGGGTCTTGAGCATCTTCTGCCAGACGGAGATCCTGCTGCACCTGACCTCGTGCTAATGCTGTGGAACTGTTGATGATCCCAGCTCCCTTCTGACACTGCCATGAGAAGCCACATCTCCAGTCCCAGCTCCCCAAAGTCCTTCACTCATCCCTTGGAGGCTGTGAGGCTTTCACAGAGCTCCAGAGTAGCTCCTCACTTCACACTGAAGTTTCTTGGACAATGGCAGGACCCTACCCTGCATTTCAGGCATGTTCTTAACTATTTCTGCCATTTTCCTCCTGGAAATAGCTTTCCCTGCATACTAGGACCACATAGTACTCATCTGGAGGCATATGGCCAAGTAGCACCCAGCTCACAGCAGCCAGCTCCAGCTCTGGAGGAGCTGTTACACTTCGTACCATTTCTTTTCACCCCTCTTTCACATTCAGCCCCACTGGTCTGGCAACATCTGTGTCCCATTCCTACCACTCCCCTACCTGCTCCCAGATCCTCTGCCTGCACTCCACCTGCACCTCGAGGCCAGGACAGCAAGACCAGCCTTGGTTTGAGTCTTTCATGCCAGCAGCAGCCATACAGCTGTGAGCCTCCCACTGCTGCCCACACTGAGTCATGCACAGTGGCCAAGGGTGAATGGAAGGAACATGCATGAAGATGGTCACAGCATCCCCCCTGGCCCCAGCCCACCCACCCAAGGAGCCATACAGCCTTACATGGAGGAGGTTTGAGGTTCACCTCAAGGGCAAGAAGCTCAGGTCCACATGGAGAAGGTTCAAGGCTCAGCCCCACATAGAGGAGGATCAAGGTTGAGCCCCACATGGAGGAAGCTCAGCCCCACTTGGAGCAGCATGGGGGAAACCAGCTGCTCAGTGTACCTTGGAGTACCCCAGCAGCTGACCAGTCACCAGCTTTATTGCCCCTGAGAGTGAGTCAGTGATGACACACAGCCATGTGCTTGTGTCTAGAGAGGGGAGGGGAATGTGTGGGGCTGGGCTTCCCTCCTCGATGTCACCACAGTGGGCAAAGATGGGCACAGCCCAGCACAGGGACCCTTCAGGCTGCCATAGAAGGAGGTAGGCTGGAGCCCTGCTCCCACACAGCACCTCGAGGTGGCAGAGACACCTATCTGAGACCCCAGCATGAACCATTTCACCTCCTGATGACCCAGGAGCATTGCTGCAGAGCATGTCACCCCGTGTCACCCGAGGGGGAACGGTGTCGGTGGCCCAGAGGGAGGTGAGCTCTTTGCTCCAGCTAATAATCCTGCCCAGGGCAAGATAAGGGATGCTACAGAAGCTGCTCCAAGCCTGAGAACAGCTGGGCTAAATCCCTTCAGTCCTCAGCAGGGCATTTGTTTACAGGGAGACTGGATTTCATCACCAGAGCTGTCTAGTACAGGCTGTTCGCGGGCTCCTGCCCACCCCCCGCCTCCCACACGCTTCTGGTGCTGGCTGGGTGCAGCCCCCCTCGGAGGGGGGCACAGGGGCTGCACCAGGAAGGGGCTTCGGGGCAAGATGGGTTTTCAAACCTGAGGTGACCTCCTTGGCTTGAAAGAGGTTGGTCACCCGGAGGTGGGCTGAGCTGGGGAGCACCTGTGCCAGTGTCAGCTTGCCTTTGCCCTCTGCCAGCCCTGTGGCTGGCACCAGGACTCAGCACCCTCCTTGGCACCTGCACACTGGTTTCCATGAGCCTGGCTGGGGGCTGGACCAGCCCCATCCCTGGGGAGGTTCCACTGCCTCGATTAGGACAAGCCATGAGGATGCTCTCAGTGTGTCCCTCCAAGTGGTCAGTGACCCAGCTGGGACCTCCTGCCCTCCCTTGCTCCACCAGAGAACCTCTGATCCAGCCCCATGCTCCTCCCCTTGCCCCACTGGTGCCTGCTCCAGGGATGTGGGCAAACCACAGCCTTCACCTCTTGCCTCCAAACCCTGCCTTTTGCCACCTGGTAACCATCAACCCCGGCTGGCTCTGGGGGTCTCCAGGCACAGGAAGGCATCAGGCCAGGACCGGGGCTTGGTCTCCAGGGCCAGTCACTGCCACGGACCCCCTAAAGGGGCCGAGTGCAGGTTCCCCCTGCTCGGGGTGACACGGACCCCGGGGTGACACGGACCCCGGGGTGGCCTCGCCGGCAGCGGGGACAGGAGGTGTGGGTGACAGGAGGTGTGGGTGACAGGAGGCGTGGGTGACAGCAGGCGTGGGTGACAGGCTGTTCCAGACAGGCGGCTGGAGCCCCACCTATGGCTGATCCATCTATGCATCAGGGCTCTGCGGTCCCCTGCGCCCCGGGGGGAAGCTGCAGGTTCAGGTTTCTCCTCTCACCTGTCGCTAAATCAAAGGCCATTTGGCTTTAATCTCCGGCAGAGGCAGGTTTAACCCTCTCCAGTGCGGCTGAGTGTCCCCATGGCGGGGTCAGGATCTGCCCCACTGACCCCAGACGGCAGCAGTGGACAAGACACTCACCGCCAGCCCTCCCCTCCCCTCTCCCAGTTTTCCCTGGTCTCCCATCCAGGGCTCATTCCAGCTGGGAGAAGCGATGATGCTTCAGCCCCATCAGGTCGTTGCCAGAAGCGATGCTTCATCCAGTGAGGTCGTTGCCCAGCCACTGCCTGCAGTGGTGGGCAGAGCTTGGGACAGTGGAGATGGTCTGGTTGGGATTTCTCATTCCTGACCACTTCCTTCTCAGCTGGGGCTCCAGCAAGCCCTGCTGCAATGCAGCTGCTCTCATGCACACCATGAATTTAACCATGGGCAGGAACAGGAGGCAGAGGCACACGTAGGTGGTGTGGGTTGGAAGCATCCTGTGGACTCAGGCTGCCTTCCCTGCCTCTGTGTCCTGCAGTGGGGTGCTGGGACACCAGGCACCTAGTAGCAGGGGTCAGTGTTGTATCAGCTGCCAGCAGCTGGCTCATGGGAATGTGTCACAGTGCTGCAGACTCTTTGCTGCCACATTTCTAAGGCTGCCTCACTGCCCAGAAGCAATGGGCAGTGCACAGAGCTCCTGGCAGCCAGGAAGGGACTTCACCCTGCTGTGACCACGGTGCTGAGCTGCTCACTGGGCAGGTTACTGGGGCACCATGTCCAGGACTGGAGCAGTGCCCAGCACTGGCAGCTCCAGTACCGTGCTGGAGAACATTGCTGCTGGCTTCCTCGACAGCCACTGTCCCCTCTGAACCATGACAGCTGAGCACTGAGCTGCAGGAAGACATCAAGAGACAGCACAGGCTGTTCCTGAAGTTTGCAAAGTGTCTACCTGAAGCACATCTCAGTGCTGCAGCAGAGCCCTGGCCAGCAGAGGAGCACTGGGCAGGTGGGGTCTGGACCTTCTTTTCTCCAGGCCAAACAACCCCAGTCCCTCAGCCACTCCTCGCCAGCCCTGTCCTCCAGACCTTTCACCAGCTCCATTGCCCCTTTTCTGGACACATTCCAGCAATGTTCTTGGAGTGAGGGGCCCAAAACTGAACCCAGTATTTGAGGTCCCCATGGTCCAGTATGCATAGCTCAGGGGATGTGAGGCTTTTGTGTAGGACTCAGCCACGAGTGTCCCCATCTCTGAGTGCCCACAAAGAGCCTGTCCTTGGAGGAAGCAGAGGCTTTGATTTGATTTATATATATATATTTAATAACACCCAAGCCAAGCTGGCTGGCCAAGCCCTCACTGAGGAACACAGTATTGAGGCACATCCTTGTGGGCACAAAGGGCTGCAGTGGAAAACAAGTCACCACTTCCATCCTCCCCTGGTTTCTTCCCTCCCTCGCAGTCCCCCCCGCTCTGCTTTCCCTGCTGTCAGTGGACATAAGCTAATGGGAAGGAGATATTCATGCAAAGGGCCTTTGGAAATATTCATTGCTCATCTCTTAACAAGATTACCCCTGAAATCCTTCCTCCATTGCTCTGAGGGGGATTGAAAGCCTCGCAGGCTCTTGGTAACCATAGCAGCAGAGATGTGAAAGCCAAGGGGAGACAACTGATGTGAAAAATCACTGGGGCTGTGCAGACAGGCTGGGAGCCACTGCAGCACCCAGGCAGGAGAGCTTCTCATCTCCAGCACCTTTCTTTGTCTCACCCAGCCAGGGCTGGCCTTTTGCCCCAGCCAGACCATGTAGGACACAGCCACTCTCTGCAGAAAAGACTCAGACTGCAGACAGCAGCACTGCTGGAGACCTCCATGGCTGGTGGTGGTGCTGCTTGGTGTTTCCCAGTGTCTCCAGCAGCTTGGGGCCCTTTCCCTGAAGGGTGCTGGTGGTTTGAAACTAGAGCAGGGTAGGTTTAGATTGGACATTTGGAAGAAGTTCTTTACTATGAGGGTGGTGGAACACTGGAACAGGTTGCCCAGAGAAGCTGTGGATGCCTCATCCCTGGAAGTGTTTAGGACCAGGCTGCGATGAGGCTTTGAGCGACTTGCTGTAGTGGAAGGTGTCCCTGCCCATGGCAAAGGGGTTGGAGCTGGAAGATCTTGAAGGTCCCTTCCAACTCAGGCCACTCTATGATTCTACAAATAACAGGGAAGGTTCAGAGCCAGGATGGAGTGTTTGGAGCTCAGGGTCCCCATTCTCTCCTGCCATGGGTTCCTCCTTCACCCTGGGTGCCACTTCTGTACCTGTGAGAGACGCTGGGTGCTGGGGGGTTTGAACAAATCTCTATTTTGAGGCCCTTTTTTTTTTTATTGGGAAAATAACAGCAGTGAGGGCATGACACAGGCCTCCAGCACCTCCCAAGAGCTGGCTGAGCCCTATGGAGCTTCCCTAGTGCCAACTGGGAGGTGCCCCAGGGACCCCTGTTCACCTCCTCTCTGGAAGACCCCTGTTGCTGTGACTATCAAAGAACAAAGAACCACTAATGACATTCTTTTGTTAATAGAAAGAAATCGGCTTGGGCTTTAAGCAGCTTTCAAAACTGGGGTGAGAGGACTTGCCGTGCCCTGTTTCCTCACCATCTTTGGTTTTCCACTGACACTGATTCCACAGCAGCACCAAAATACAGTCCCCACCTCATTCACATGCCTGAACCTGGCACCTTCTCTGCATCCACTCCTCCTCCTGGTTTTTGACTCACCAAAGCCCAGTGCCCATGTCATCACATCATGTCCTCAGCAACTTCTGACTCCTGTGCCTCAGTCCTTAGCATTATCAATGCTTGTAACTACTTAAAGCAGGGGTGTCAGGAGGATGGGGCCAGTCTCCTTTCAGTGCTGCCCAGTGACAGGATGAGAGGTAACAGGAACAAAGCTGAACACAGCAGTTCCATCTAAACACCAGGAGGAACTTCTTTACTTTGAGGGTGGTGGAGCACTAGAGCAGGCTTCCCAGAGAAGTGGTGGAGTCTCCACCTCTGGAGTCATCCAAAACCAGCCATGCTGCTGTCCTGTGCGACCTGCTCTAGGTGAACCTGCAGCGGATGTTGGGCTAGATGATCTCTTTCAGTCCCTATCAGTGTGTGTGTGCAGGATCACCTATGGCAACCAGCACCAGAACAAGAGGACACAGCCTCAAGCTGTGGCAGGAGAAGTTTAGGCTGGAGGTGAGGAGAAAGTTCTTCCCAGAGAGAGTTGTTAGCCACTGGAATGTGCTGCCCAGGGAGGTGGTGGAGTCCCCATCCCTGGAGGTGTTCAAGAGGGGATTGGACGTGGCACTTGGTGCCACACTTTGGTAGTCATGAGGTGTTGGGTGACAGGTTGGACTTGATGACCTTTGAGGTCTTTTCCAACCTTGCTGATTCTATGATTCTATGGGCTCTCCTCATGGCACAGTAAGACTCTCCAGAAAGAGCTTCATGTTGGTGAGGTCCATCACCAGATGATGCAAAACCTCATGGGGGGCCATGGTGTACTGAGTATTTCTGACTATCAGTCCCATTTCTAGACCTGTTTGGGACCCAACCTTCCTCCTCTCCCAGGGCAGGCCAAGCTGTGGGCAGGACTATGTTTGCCCTGGTGCCACTTACTGGTTTCCTGATGATAAAGTCAGATAGGGAAGGCTTTTAGAATGGCTAAAATGCAGTGAGAATTGGGAGGCAGGAATAAGTCTTGAGAAAAGGGCTTTTGAAACCAGCAGACTGTGCTATGGAAGGAAACCCAACTGCATTCAAACCACCAGAGCAAGTCCAAAGCCAGTGAAAAATCCCACCCAGGCACATGGCTAGGACAAAAAGCTCTCTGTGACTTTTGAGCAAGTTCCTTTTGTGTTTGCACTTTGTACAAAGCAGCCTCTCACCTCCAGCAGGGGATTGTGAAAGTGACTTCTGAGGAAACAAACCCAGAAGGGACAACTTGCACCTCTATGAGCAAGCCTGCCTCCAGAGGTGATGCCCATCCATGCAGAGCTGAGGACCAACACACCCCCACCCCCCACCCCCCTCTGTCCCATAACTCACCCACCCGTTCCAGGTCACTGTTTTGCTGTAGCTGGGTCCCAGCCAGCATTCCTACCTACAACTGCTTGGCATCTGCTCCTGGAGATCACCATGCATTGTTCTCTGGGAGATTTTTACTTTCCCCTCAGGTTACATATCTCACAAAATCAGAGAACAACTGACAGCTGAATGTGGAGGTTATGGCACATGGGTTTTGTGTTTTCCTCCTCGTGGAGGAAATGGGCAGGCTGGCAGCAACCTCATCTGCAAACAGGACCCCAGCCCCAGAGAAGTGCAAACAGAAACAGAATCACAGAATCAGCCAGGTTGGAAGAGACCTCCAAGGTCATCAAGTCCAATTGCTCACCCGACCCTAACTAATCAACTAGACCGTGGCACTGAGTGCCTCACCCAGGCTTTTGGTAAACACCTCTAGGGATGTTGAGCCCACCACCTCCCTGGGCAGCACATTCCCATGGGCAATCTCTCTTTCTGGGAGGAACTTTCTAAGATCAAGCCTAAGCTTCCCCCTGCACAGCCTGAGACTGTGTCCTCTTGTTCTGGTGCTGGTTGCCTGGCAGAAGAGATCAACTCCCACCTGGCTACAACCACCCTTCGGGTAGATGTAGACAGCAATAAGGTCTCCCCCGAGCCTCCTCTTTTCCAGGCTAAACACCCCCAGCCCCCTCAGCCTCTCCTCACAAGGCTTGTACTCCTAACCCCTACCCAGCTTTGTTGCCCTGCAGGTGATGCCAGCCAGCCCCTGCCATGTCCAGCCACCAAGCACTCAACGGGTGGGGAAACCCCCAGTGACCTCCTGTGCTGCCAGCAAGCCCATCCAAGAAGAAGAGGTTAATCTGCAGGGAGGGGGGAAAGGGCTGCTGGCTGCCCGGGGCTGCAGGCGGAGGTGAGCAGTGCAGGCGCAACGCCTAACGCAGCGCAGTGCTCTGCAGGGCTGTCCAGCGCTGCGCTCTGCGGATTGGTCCAAGCACCCTGCTCTCCTCCCCCCACCCTGCCTTCCCTCCCTCCCTCAGCACCCTCAACCCACGCAGATTGGACAGCCTGGTGCCACATGGCAGGGAGAAGCCAGGATAAAAAGATGAGAGGGTGTTGGAAGCTGCAGCATCGGCCACAGAGCAGCCAGGAGAAGTTTGCGAAGAGGTTGCCACCACAGCGCACTGGTGGCACTGAGGCGGTGCAGGCACACAGGGGACTGCAGCCAGCCAGGGACTGCCGTTGGGGTGAGCACCAGTGAGGGAGCAGCCCGTGCCAGCCAGCCCAGCCATGTCCCCAGTGGTGAAAGAGAAGAACCACGTAAGGTTGGTCTTCTTGGGCGCAGCTGGCGTGGGCAAGACCGCCCTCATCCGCCGCTTCCTGCTGGACACCTTTGAGCCCAAGCACCGGCGCACGGTGGAGGAGCTGCACAGCAAGGAGTACGAAGTGAGCGGCGCCACGCTCAAGGTGGAGATCCTGGACACCAGTGGCAGCTACTCCTTCCCAGCCATGAGGAAGCTCTCGATCCAGAACAGCGACGCCTTCGCCCTGGTCTACGCCGTAGACGACGCAGAGTCCTTCGAGAGCGTCAAGAGCCTGCGGGAGGAGATCCTGGAGGTGAAGGAGGACAAATTCCCTCCCATCGTGGTGGTCGGCAACAAGGCAGAGAGCGGCGGCGAGCGGCAGGTGCCGGCCGAGGACGCTCTGTCGCTGGTGGAGCTGGACTGGAACAGTCGCTTCGTCGAGACATCAGCCAAGGACAACGAGAACGTCCTGGAGGTCTTCAGGGAGCTGCTGCAGCAAGCCAACCTGCCCAGCAGGCTCAGCCCAGCGCTCTGCAAGAGGAGGGAGACGTTGCCCAAGGAGCAGACGCTGAGGCCTCCCATGAACAAGACCAACAGCTGCTCGGTGTGCTGAGTCGGACACCCCAGAGCTGGGAGGAAGGCACCGGCACCAGCAGCACCGGCTGGAAACTCAGGTGGGCTGGGCGGGGAGAGGCACTGCCTTGGCCAATACCAACCCTGCTGCCTGCCATCCCTTCCCTCCTCTTCCCCACCCAGCCCACCAGGACAGGTGAGAGTTGGAGATGACAAAGGAGGAGGAACTTGGAAGGGATGCTGGTGGCTGGAAGGGCATAGGGAGAGTGTGAGCTCCCAGAAAGGCAGGAGGCATACCTGGGAAACCGCTGCTGGGCAGCCTGCGTGGTGCCTCCACGCCGGGGGGGAGCTCATGGGCAGCCAGGCATGCCAGGGAAGGTGGGCAAACCACTGGTCTCCAGCTGCAGAGTGCACCAGAAGGCAGAGGTGGGCACCTGTCCAGCTGCAGTGTACCCACTGGTGCCGCTCTCCTGGGTCTCCTTCAGGTCCTGCATCACCTCTCCCCGAGCGCCTGCACGTCCAACCTCCCGGCATGGCTTCGTCTCCTGCGGCAGATCCAGAGTCCAAAGCAGTGCTGGGTTTGTACCCTGGCGTAGAGCATGCGGCCGGGCAGTGTGTGCAGCTCTTTGGTTCTCCCTTTTCTCCTTCTTGGTGGTTTTTTTTTTAAGCATACCCAATAAACACACTGTGGAGCTGGAGCGTGTCTGGGTTTCTTTCTCCTCTCCTTCTGGTCTCAGTGTTCTAAGCCCTGAGCCCTTAACACTTGCCTTTGCTTTCCCTGCTCCCTCCACGCCCTGTCCTGCTCTGGAGGAGCATCCCCAGGTCCCTGGCAGGCTCAGGACATTTGGGATTAGGATTTTCCTGACCATTTAACCACTGAAGTTTTCCCCTAGCACTGAGTAACAAAAAATAAAGCAGCTCTTCTCATCTCACACAGCACAACAGCCAAAGGCACTCAAAGGCAGCTGAGCACCAAACCAAAACCACAAACACATTAAGAGGAGGCACCAGAGGCACCAGGGAGGGGAGCACATCAGGGCAGTGTTTGCTGTGCTTTAGCTCACCCTGCACTGATTTACTCTCCCCCGGCACAGCCCAGCCCTGCTGTGAAGACCATTTCACCCGCTCAGCAGCCACATAAAGACACAAAGACAGCCATCAAAGCTTGGTGGAGGAAAGAAGTGTCCCACCCTGGCCCAGACCCCAGGGACTCTCCATCTCTGGAGTCACTCAAAACCCGCTTGGAGAACATCCTGTGCAACCTGCTCCAGGTGAACCTGCTCTAACGGGGGGGGATGACTTGAGGGTCCCCTCCAGCCCCTACCATTCTGTGATTCTGTGAGGCAAGCACTTTGGGGGTGCCCAGCTTACAGAAGCCCAGCCCCACAGCACGGTGTACCCAGCTGGGCAGGCTGACACAGGATTGCACCCAGTGAGCCCAGCTATTTCCTGACCCCAGCAGAAGGGGAGAAAGTGGTGTCAGGGAGACCCTACTCCCCTCATGGGCATCCCTCATTGGGACACCCTGCTGCCATCTCCCTGTGGGCACTGAAGCAAGGGCAGTGACTCTGGGCAGGCAAAGCCCTCCTCCTGGGGCCCAGTGCAGGGTGGGGGGGCAGGCAGTGGGGAGGGCAGGGAGGCTGTGGCAGGACCCAGTGCTTCCAGGTGGATTGGGTGCCCTTCATCACTCTTGGCTCCACATACCTGGTGCCACCATTGGGATGTTCCATGAAGGCTCCTTGGGGACATATGGAGCTGCTGTCAGAGCCTTTCCCTGGGCAAAATGCTGCTCCTGTCCTGAGGGAACAAAGCACAAAAGCAGTTCACCTTCAGCAGATCACCCAATGTGGTGGGACCCTGCCTGCAGCAGGGATGGCTGTGATGGGTGCAGCCACAGGGGCTGCTGCATCATCTGGGTCACTGTGCCATGGCCAGATGGGGATGGGGCCAGCCCTGCCCACACTTGGCCCTGGCCAGAGATGACCTGGCCATGGTGAGGCACCTCCCAGTTGGCAGGACCCACTGGCTCCACCTCTGTGACTGACCTCTGGCTAATCAGGCAGCCCCAGAGGAGTTCCACACCTTGCAGAAATGGGGGTTTGGGTTCAGAGCAGGGGGTTGCTGGAATCGGGAGCACCAGGGCTTTCTGGTTCAGTGTTAAGCCAAAAGCAGAAGAGAAACTCTTTGCAGTGTAGCATGAGGAAGCTGGGGTGAGCAAGGCTGCCTGCCGGCCCCACCGTGCACAGCACTGCTGCTCTGGATCCCTGCTGTGGACTGCAAACAGATCCTTTCAGCTGGGGTGTCCCAGTGGCCTCGCCAGGCTCAGGCTTACTGAGCCCCCCCGGCAGCTGTGGCTCCCTGTGCCCCACTCGTCCCTTCCCTGCCCGGACTAGTAGCACCCAGGGGCTTCAGGACCCCCCACTCCCAGCCAACCCCAGCCCAAGACCTGCGAGGTACAGCAGCCATTGGTGCAGGGATGTTGGATGTGCATAGATGCAGAGACTGAGACGCTGGAGCTGCAGATCAAGATGCTGGAGGTAGAGGAGCTGCAGACCAAGACAATGGAGCTGCAGGAGCTGCAAACCACGATGGTGGGGGTGGAGAAGCTGCAGGGACCACGATGCTGGAGGCGCAGATCGAGATGCTGGAGCTGCGAGAGCTGCAGACCAGGATGTTGGAGGCGCAGGAGATGCAGCCCAAGATGCTAAACGTGCAGAAGCTGCAAACCAGGACGTTGGAGGTGCACGAGCTGCAAACCACGATGCTGGAGCTGCAGGAACCCTCTGGAAGGCCCCACCTCCAGGTGCCCCAGCAATGAGTGGAGCCATTGGAGGAGTTCCCCCTCCAGCAAATGCCACCCGCCCAATGCCTGCCTGCCTTATACAGCCCCTCCCGCAGCTCCCGGCTCGGCCAGCGGGCGGGGTCCCGACCGCCCCCCCAGCCCTGCTGCCCCTCGGCTCCAGAGCCCTGCTTTGGGGCTTGGGTTTGCAATGCTCCTGTGGAATCCTGGTGCATGGATCACAGAGAGCATCGCGCGGGGACATGGGGGTTAGGAAGCTATGGACGTGCTGCAATATGGTGTGGAAGGTGGGGGTAGGAAACTGCAGACGTGCTGGGAAGCTTTGGGCATGCTGGGATGTGATATGGCTGTTGGGCTTAGCAAGCATTTGCCATGCAGGACAAGAGCCTTTTAGATGTCTTCTCTGGCAAGACAAGGGAGAGAGCCAGGAGCTTGTGCCCACCATGGCTGGCTGCAGGCAGGCTGCAGAGCAGCTGCAACAGCAAACTGCAAATAAAGCAGTGGTGAGAGCCCCTGGTGTGTGTCCCACAGGAATGATCTGTGCTGGATACAGCACTATGTGAGCCAAATACACTTGGGTGTGTCAGGGCTCCAAGAGTCCTCATGGACAGAACAGGGCAAGAAGGGTCCCCAGAGTGCTCGGAGAGGTTAGAAACAGGCAGATCCTATGTTTCACTGGCTGAGATGTTTGTGCAGCCTGTGTTCAGCCCCTGGGTTAGCAGAGCAAAGCAGCTAAGGGCATTCCCAGGGTATCTGGGTCACAGCAGGGATGGAAAATCCCTGCCAAGGACTAAAACTGGCCTGGTGCCTTCCTGTTCCTCTGCACAGCCTGATGTGGGGAAGCTAAACACCTGCAGCTCGTTTGCTTTCAACAAGTGGCAGCAGGTGAAATGGTTTGTGTCTGCCAGACAGGGCTCCCAGCTTCTCTGCAGCAGGGGCAGCTGGGGCCAGGGGGTGGCAGGAGAGCTGTGACAGACCAAGTCCTGCAGGCAGAGGCTGCCAAGAGCTGTCCCTGCAGACAGCCCCCAGGCACATGCCTGATGAGGGCAGCAAAATTTGCCCTTCCTTTTGCTTCCCCTCTGGGGAGGAAAGAGCAGCTGGGGCAGATGCTTCATGCTGGGGCTTCAGGGGAAAGCCTGGGGAGAGCTGGATCCATCCAAAAGTCCATCCATGTGCACCCACAGCTCAGCTCTGCCCTGAAGCCCTCAGTTGTCCCCAGCAGAGCTGTGGGGACAGAGGAGCTAACTGGATCCATGGACATTTGCAGCCTGGGGCACTTCAGCTTCAGGGAACAGCAGATGAAGGGGCTCTGGACTCTGGGGCTCTGGACTCCAGGGCTCCAAGCCCTCCAGCAGCCCAAGATCCAGCATGTAGAGGGCAGGGTGGCCATGAGCATGGCTCGGGGACAGTCAGGGCCTGTCAGGGTCTGAAGGGCTGTCATCTCCTTTACAGCTGGAGGCTGCTTCAGTGCCACAAGGAACAGGGCTGGGGGAGAAGCCTCAGTCCCCGTGAGCCATGCACAGAGAGCAGGACAGTGCTGTGCCCAGGGTGGCATCCCAGGCAGCAGCAGCACTCACGCTCCCCTCTCTGGGACTGGAGAGGTTTGATCACACTGCTGCTCTGGGTTCATTAGCTGTGCTTTAAGCTTTGGATGGTTGTTCATAGATGGGCTGTCCTGTCCACAGGTGTTGAGGTCCCTGCTGCTGCTTCCCTACACAAGCCATTGCAGTGAACTTGACCTGCAGGACGAAGGGCTGCTCTTTCTATCTCCCAAACATCTTTCCATCACAACTCTTTCCTTTCACTTCCTTCTGCTTCCCCCATCCCCCAGTTGGACCATTTGACTCCAGACTCGCCTCCAGAGCAGATGCTAGCCCTGTCCCCACGCTCACCCATGTCACCCCGGGGGGAAGAAGGACTCCATGTGATCCCTCCTGTTCTGTTCCACATCAAGTGCAGCACATCCTATCAAACCTGGGTGAGATGCTCCTGCTTAATTTGTGTACACAAACAATCAGGGGGAACCCAGGTGCTGCCTGCAAGAGCTGCACACCAGTGACAGCCACACACCAGTGACAACCACACACCAGTGACAGCCACACTGGCCCACGGAGGGGGCATCAGCTGCCACCGTGGGCTGTGCCTAATTGATGTTGGCTGCTGCAGTTTGCTCAGCTCTTGATGGATGTGAGGCTGTGGCACAAACACTTCAGCCAAGGACACTCCATAAGGAAGCAAAACATTTTAAAAGGGAAAGTGGCTCTAGCTGGGTGAGGACCCAATTAACTCTGTTTGTCTTTGGGGCTTTGGCTGAGCCAGGCTCAGCAGCGAGGCAAACAAGCCTGTGCTAAATGCTCTGGAAAGAGCAAACCTGCTGCCCCCACACTACATGAACCCATGAACCCCATTAGGGCTCTCCCAGTTCCATAGCATGGCTGGGATCCAGCTGGCCCCATGATGGGGTGGGCTGTGGGAGCACCCTCAGTGGTGCACCCTCCTGTGGGCTTCAGTCTGATACCTGCACAGATCAGTCATGGTGTCTGCTTTTCTCCCTCCCCTCCAGCTTGCTCCATGCTTGTGGCAAAGCCGGTTCTGCACAGGCCCTGGCAAACACTGCTGCATAGAACCACAGGCTGGTGGGAGCTGGATTTGACCTCGGGAGATCATCCTCCCCACTAAAGCAGGGGCACCCACAGCAGGTTGCCCAGGATCACGGTGTCCAGGTGGGTTTTGAATTGCTCCAAAGACGACTCCACAACCTCTCTGGGCAGCCTGCTTCAGGACTCCAGCACCCTCACAGCAAAGAAGTTTCTCCTGTTTAGACAGAACCTCCTGGATTCCAGTTTGTGCCTGTTGCCCCTTGTCCTGACACCACTGGCAAGAATCTGTCCCCATCCTCTTGCCCCCCAACCTTTAGCTCTTGCTGAGCATTGAACAGATCCCCTTTGGGGCTGCTCTTCTCCAGGCCCAACAGCCCCAGGGCTCTCAGTCTTTCCCCTTCACAGAGATGCTCCAGGTCCCGTCAGCATCCTTATAGCCTCCGCTGTAACCTCCAGCAGTTCCCTGTCACTCTGATCTGGGAAGCTCAAAACTGGACACAGGACTCCATCTGTGGCCTCAGTAGAGCAGAGCAGAGGGACAGGAGAACCTCCCTTGACCTGTTTGCTCCGTGGGTTTGCACAGGTGCAAGACCCTCCCAGGAAGGCAGAGCGCCTCTCAGCAGCACCTAACACAAACTGATCCAAAAAGTCTCTTCCTAACAATGGACTTCTTTAACTTTATGGGTCTATTTTGGGAGAAAAACCTCAACCTCACCTGCTTCTGGACGCACATCGAGTCACGGCTGCACGAAGGTGGTCGAAACCCTTTGCAAACAGTCCTGGCCACGGGCATCGCAGCAGTTCCAACCAAGGAGAGGTCTGGGGGGGCCAGGCAGGTCCGGCTGCCCGGGGCGGTGGTGCAGGGGTCGGCGCCGCTCCCCCAGCCGGGTCGGCGCCGGTCCCCCAGCCAGAGCGGCTCAGAGCGATGTGCTGCCGCCACCTGGTGGACAATCCGGGAATGACAGCCCACGACATTTTGTACCAGGACCTGGTGCCCAGCAAGCGCAGGGAGGACGTGGATCAGAGCAGCTGGGGCTTGGTTTGACGTTATGCAAGAGACTTGAGACTCGCTCGTACCGATGGGTCGGTACGAGCTGTCTGGGTTTTGGGCGGGGTCCAGCTTTTTCTGAGGCGAGATTGCAGTCTGTGGAACCGGGTGTATGAGAGAAAAGTGTCCATCTGCATGCTGGGAAAGCACAGGGACTGGAGAACCAGTCTTGTGAGCAGCAGCTGAAGGAACTAGGGGCATCTAGTCTTGCGGAGACTTGAGGGGAGACCTTCTGGCTCTCCCTGAAAGAAAACTGGAGGGAGGTGGGGTTGCTCTCTTTTCCCAAGGAATCAGTGATAGGACAAGAGGAAATGGCCTCCAGTTGTGCCAGAGGAGGTTTAGTTTGCCAACAGGAAATATTTCTTTACTGAAAGAGGGGTCAAGCTCTGGTAGAAGCTGCCTAGGGCAGCTGCCCACTTGCACCCAGATTACCTCCAACCGAGCCTGCAAAACCTCCAGCACCAGAGCAGATTTCTTTTCCAGCTAGAACAGATTGCAAGGGCTCAGGGATCTGCCTGCTGCAGGACACGAAGGCTTTGCAAAGAGGATTTACAGTGCTTTGCCTTTGAATTGACAGCGCAGCTGACAGGGAAGCAGCCTGCAGAGCGTTGCGTGGTACAAAGGCTTTTTTGAATCAAAAGTCACTGTTGAACCTAAACTACTCTGTAAACATCTAAGTTTGTGCCTTGCTTCGTTCTGGTGCTGAATATCCAGGCAGGAGGATCACAAAAATGATCAGGGGGCTGGAACTCCTCTGCTGTGAGGCCAGGCTGAGAGAATTGGGCTTGTTCAGCTCGGAGAAGGCTCCAGGGAGATCTTCTGGTGGCCTTTTGGTACCTAAAAGAGGCTAATCAGAAAGTTTGGGACAGAGTTTTTAGCGGAGTCAGTTGTGAGAGGACATGGGGTGGTGCTTTGAAATGAAAAGAGGGAGATTCAGACTAGAGAGAAGAAAGAAACTTTATGCTGAGGATATCAGACCCTGGTCCAGGTTTCCCAGAGAGGTGGAGATGCCCCATCCCTGGACCCATTCCAGGTCAGGTTGTTAGGGGCTCTGAGCAACCTGCTCTAGTTGATGTCCTTGACTACAGCAGGGGTTGGACTAAATGACCTTTAAAGGTCCTTCCAACAGAAGCCACTCTATGGGTGTCTGAAAGCCAGCGTAGCTCCCCAAGGCTCTTACTTTAATAAGCCAGGGCTGCCTGGGGAGGCAAGCAAAGAGGAAATGGGGGGGTTGTTCTGCCACAAAGTCATGCCACAGGCAGTGAATGGCAGTACCTTGCCCCACTGAGCCTCAGAAAGGCAGACTGGCTTCTGGTGCTGAAGGAGCTGGGCAGAGTCTGGCTGCTCTGGCCAAGGCAGGGTCACCAGGGTCTCCGAAACTGCAGGAATGGCCAACTCTATGCTCAGCTTCACTCCTGGCAGCTGAGCTTCACTAAAGCCCCAGGACAAGGTGTTTCTCACAGATGCAGGAGCATCCTGGGGCAACAGATCTGGAACTGGTTCCAGCCACGCTCCCATCCAGGTTACTGTGCAAGACATAAATCACAACTGACAGGCAGCAAATGCTTGAGGAGCAGAGCAGAGACAGCTCCACAACATGCAGAAACCATGCAAGAAATACAGGTATCAGAACAAGACAATAGGTTGAACAGAGCTTTAGAACCATCTTACTACAGGATGATTTTTACTTTATGAGGCTATAAAGAAAACCTCCTCTAAAGCACAGCTATCAGGGAACCTTTACTTTTTCCTTTTTATGTTGAGCATTTTAATCTCTTTCAGAAATTAAAGCCACCTGAAAACCAACTCTCCTCTTCTGTTACTCTCTATCCCGTCCCTGGGTTCTGCCCTCACTCCCCAGCTTGTCCTTTCAAACCACTGCATTCTACCTTGGACTCAGATGGGTTGGGGGAAGTGCAGCTCTCCCCACCTTGATCTTTAGGAGCTGTTCAGCCACCCAGGCACCACAAGTAATTGGTGCTGTTGGCCGATTATCTTTCCTCCAATCATACTTCTGAAGTTGTGATCATCCCAGGAAAGAGGGAGCTGAGGGCAGCATGGTTGCCCTTCATTAGCTGTCTCAGAGATTCCGTGCTTGTGCTGAATCTCCACTGAGCACCAGGGTCGTATTCCTAAGTGAATCCCTAGGTATGTCCTGCATTCTATAGGCATATCCCATACAGCTCTGCACTTTTCACCCTGCAGTCTGTTACCTGCATGATCATTACCACCTCTGCCTCCCATCTGGAGGGAGAGGAGGGTTGGGAAGGAGACACGCAAGTGCCAAGGAAAGGCAAAAACTGGGGTCTCACTTGAGATTAGATAAAGTAATGGAAAAGCTGGTTTGTTTTACCCAGCTCCTATGGGGTACAGCCAGTAGCCTGTAATTGCAAACCATGAATGCTGTGGCCAAAGCAAGGAGATCTACTGCGAACAACGCAAAGTCAGCTCCTTTCCAACAGTGTTAGCAACACAGCTCTTTAATCTGCTCCTTCCCCCCTCCCTCCCTCCCCCCTTTTGTTTGTTTGCTTTCAGAATAAATTAGGATAGTGGGCAAAGGATCCAGGAGATAACACCACAGAGAAATTAGAGAGGACTCTGCCAGAATTTTGGAATGCTAAGTCTACTCCCCTGAACAAAATGAACATTTAAAACAATAAACCATTTAATTAACTCAGGACAGACTACTGGCAGCTAGCAGATGGAGGGGTAGGAGGTGGGGGATTTCTCACCAGGAGCCTCACAGCTAGCTGAAGGCAAGCCACCTTTACTAATAATGAGATTTTATTGAAAGCAAAGCAATCTCCCCAGCTCGTTGTGTTTGATAACATTTTAATAACCCTGAAATCATGACTGCACTGGGACCACGTTTTTCATCAGAGAAAATTTACAAGCAACTCGTTTCCAATGCATCTGACAGTAAAAAAAAAACCAACCAAACCAAAGCAAAACAAAACAGAGAAAAGGAAAAAAACAAAACCCAAACACCTGGGGCACACGACAGGACAAAAGTGTCAGATCCATTTCTAATGAGCCATTTGTCATTAGAGAGGAGAGAGAAAAAAAGGGGGCGGGAGCGCGAGGGGGTTTCGAATGGTCAACTCGACTGTCCTTGCACAGGCTTGGATTGGCCATTGGAGGATGGAGTCTGGCAACTTGCAGCAATAGTTAACCTGAGAGATTGGGTGCATCCGCTGGAGGAAGACACCTAGACCCCACTAGAACATGGGCACGTTTAGCAGTCCGTCCTCCCTCAGGAAAGCTACAATGTGGGTGAGTGGTGGAGGTGCCTCTCCCGAATTCCAAGAGCACGCAGCAGGCATTACTGGAAGAGACCCCTGGGGAAGGAGGGAGGGGAGCGGGATGTGAGAGGACAGAAGTTGGCCTGCTCCCAGAGGCGCATAGGTTTCACGGGGACGTTACCACCTTCGAAGCAACGCGAGGACCTGGGTGAAACAGTCCAAGAGACCTGCAGGGAGCTCCCATGGTCCTGTGTGGTCCGTGGGCAGGCCTGTGAGCTCCTTCCAGCTCCTGCTAAGGGCAACATCGCGCGGCACAGACACTTCCAGACATTTACGCAGCTGTCGTTTACCTTGGGGCTTGGCATGGGGAACACCAGGCATCCGAAGAGTTTTACAAAGCAGAGTTCATTTTGAGCTCAAATCTCTGAGTTTTCACAACTCCCCTTCCCTGAAAGTGGGTAGGCAGGACTCGAGCAGAGATTGTACATTCAGCAGCAGCACAGTGACAGGGGGAGCAGGCCCGGTGCTGGCACGACGCAGGAACTCCGACGGACAAAGGTAGCAGCAGTTCGTACACGACGTCAGGAGATGATCCTCCTCCAGGTCACCATGGCAATCTTTGATCTGGTATCACAAGGATGCTCCACACTATAGCTGCCCAGAACCCAAATCCTAAAAGGGTTTTTTTGTTTGTTTGTTTGTTTTTTTCCCAATCATTTCCATTTCCAAACTCTTCCAACTCCAGTAATGGTTTTTCACATATACAGATATCCATATACAGCAAATTGCGGGTTTTTAATTAAGTAATTAAAATGCTCCTTCACATACACAATCATATATTGAATCATCAAGAACAAGAATATATTTCTGGAGCAGAAAAGCAAAAACCAATCTGCTCAGCCAGTGCCACCCACAAACTAGACAAGTCACTAAGAAGAAGTTTGACAGTTTCAGAGCACTTAGGAGAAATCCTCCTGGCCTAGAGAGAGAGAGAGGGGGGAGCCATGCAGGCAAAGTGCTATGGAGGACACAGTAAATGCAATATACAGAGGAACACAAATCGTTCAGAATGGTTCCTTGTAAAGACTGTGGAGCCATAAGGAGAATCCTCCCCATCGGGAGCTCTCTTTACAATTTCAGAGCTATCAGATGGCATCAAAGCAGAGAAGAGGATGACACTGGAAATCAAGAGCTATGCAAACACTGAAGGACTGATTCTGGCCCAGAGCTGTGGTTCCTTTCACACACCAGGGTGGAGACTAAATTTTAAGTGCATCTGCTTAACAAACCTCTCTGCCAACCTCATGGAAGACAAAAACTCTTCTTAGCTAAAACAGCCCACTCCACCGGGGACTTGGATGTCTAGGCAAACAAAACCCAGGGACACTGAACTGACAGCCCTCCTTGCTAAGGAAAAACCACAAAATCCAAACAAAAATCCATGGAAGGAAAAGAGAAGGGAGCTCAGCCTCCTAAGAGCTTCATTACAAGCAGATGAAGAGGACAAAACCCAGGAGATGGGAGAGGAAGCAGATGACAGCAAAAATGACCATGGCGGCAGCCATGAAACTCTGGGGACTACCAACAAACCCCACTGGCAGAACAGGCTTCAGCCTGGCTCTTTAGCTGTTTAGCTAACTCAAGTTACCCCCAAATCTAGATTTGATGGTTTTAAACTGTATCCTATCTGCCAAGCTGCAACTTCTCAGGAGTTTGGGTTCCCCCCAGCCCATGGGTGTGTCTCACTAAACAGAGCTGAGGGAGTACTCAATACTGCTGTTGACAGCAAAGCTGGGCCACAGGTGGAGTTGGTCAGGGTTGAGAACTGCTTGATTAATCCAGTGCTTCATACTATGGGTTTTGCCTTCTCAAATGACTCAGTGGAATGAGTTTTACTGTACCAGCTCATAACCACTGGAGACCTGGGGCCACAGCTGCCATAAAGCAACTTTCAGTCACAGTCACCTCAGTGATAAGAGGCCAAGAACTGATGTGATGGGGGTGGAGGAGTATAGGGGATGGAGCAAGCTTGGGTCCCTCCACAAACCCGTGATTTGTCTCCTATGCCTGATGTTTGCCACTGTGAATGTCTTCCTTCATTTCAAAGCCTGCAAGGCCAAACATGAGAATACTTTTGGTGCTTCTACTCTAGCTTAAGGGCCATTTGCCCACCTCATAACACAGAGTGAAACTGGTGCTTTGTTTGGAGCTAGAGAGATCCAGGGCCAGAAGATGGGAGGCGATGGGAGTGACCGACTGGGCGAGCAGGAGGACCCTCCAGCCTCGCACCACTCAGCGTTAACAGAGCCATGAATAAATGAGAAACAACCAATTCTAACAGAAAAACGAGTCCCTGCCTTTCTGTGCCACCTGCAAAGCACTCATGCTACAAGCTTATGAAGATGCCATCACCAACCAACAAGCACAAAGCGTGGGACTAGACACAGAGGAGCGATTTGCCTGGCTGTACGCTTTAAAGTTCTCAGTAACATTGAAAGAGTTAAACTTCTTCCTTGTAATAACCTTGAACAGATTTAACAAGAGATTCTTTTCCTTTTTTTTTTTTTTCCCCCTCTCTCTTTAGTATCCCCTGCACAAAAGGAAAAAAAAAATAAAAATAGACATTTATTTGAACAGCCAAGAGAGAAAAAAAAAAACAAACAAACAACTGCGATTTATTTAAGTTTCAAAGAATCTTCGTACTCTCGAAAGAAACTTTTCGGTGCATGTCCTTTTAACAATCACATTCTATGAGGAGAATAAACATGAAAAGCCACAATTCTTTCTTCTTTTTTTTTTGTTTGGTTTTTTTCCTTTTTAATCTCAAGAGTTACAGACATCTTTAATCCAAAAGGAAAGGCAAAACAAAAAAACCACCAACCAAAAAAAAAAAAAGAAAGAAAAAGAAGAAAGAAAAAGATTGGAAACAAAAACAAAAGCCCCAAAACCAACCAAGCCCTCCCCCCCCCCCACCACCTCACCCCTTTAAACAGAAATTGTCCTTGCCAATTTTAAAAGATCAGGAGGTTTTCTACAACTCAGTGCTGAAGTTCAAGCATAGGATCACAGGAGGTTAGGGGTTTGGGAGGGACCTCCAGAGAGCTTCGAGTCCAACCCCCGCCCCGCCAGAGCAGGGCCATAGAATCTAGCACAGGTAGCACAGGAAGCCATCCAGATGGGTCTTGAAAGTCTCCAGAGGAGGGAGACTCCACAACCTGTCTTGGGAGCCTGCTCCAGTGCTCTGTGACCCTTGCCAGGAGACTGTAAACATGCACTGACACACATACATGTTTTATACAAGTGTGTGTGTGGGCAGCTATATAAAATACATAGGCAGGAGGCGTGCGATGGCAATGAGATGCAACTCCTCTGAGGAAAGGTTCTTCGGCCAAACACACCGCTGAAAATCGAGGGGAGGCAAAAAAAAAACCCAAACACAACCACCCCAACAACCCCAAAACAACCCCAAACCAAACCAAAGCAAGTCTTGAACCCAGTTTTTGTGCATAGTTCATGATCCTCTAGAAAACCAGCTTTCGTTAGCATTTGCAATCTCGCAGGACCCTTTCAATCTGATAAGACCGTGAGAAAGCTATTAAGTCTTTCCCAAAAGGACACAAAAAGGGAGGAGGGGGGGAAGGAAAAAAAAAAAAAAACCAGAAGGAAGCAAGAAAATAAACCCAACATAACAAATTGTAATGCACAAAAGTTTCCTGATCCGAGCAGGCAGGGAGCACAACGTTCATAGACTTTTCCAGGCATACTTGAAGCGTATGTTCATTCCATTGTCTTTTTCTTCCTTTCAAAACAATCGCAGAGAAAAAACATTGAAATCCTTTGTGGTTCTTTTTGTCCTTTTTTTTGTCTTTTTTTTTTGTCCTTTTTTTGTTTTTTAGTCCTTTTTTTTTTTTAAACATAAAGCAATTTTTCTCTTTTTTTTTGTTTCTTTTTGTTTTCTTTTGTTGTTGTGTTTTTTTCTTTTCCTTAATATATAAAGCACTCTTCAAACATCTATTTCTTTCTTTTTGAGTCCATTATTTGGTAAATATGTAACTGCTACACATTAGATTTAGGTATTTTCTTCTTTCTTTTCTTACTGTCTTTTTTTTTTTTAATGTGTTTTTTTTTTTCTTCAGTGCTAGGAGTTGGGGTGGGGTTGTTTTTTTTTAATCCTTTTTTTTGTGGGTTTTTTTTTTTCCTTTTCTTATTTTTTTTGTCTTTTTTCTTCTTCTTCTTCTTTTTTGTTTTTTTTTTGTGTGTTTGTGTGTGTTTTTCATTTTCTCTTTAAAAATACATGAAATGGTGTGGAGTTGCTCCTCGGGAAACCCGGCTTTCCTGAGACATCTTCCACCATGTGCAAGATAGTGATCACAAAAGTTTTTTTTTCGCCAGCTTTCTGGCGAAGAGGGAGGGAGGGAAGAAAAAAAAAAACAACAACGAAACGACCAACCAAGCCAAAAAAAAAAACCAAACCCCAACGACGACGACAAGAACAACAAAAAAAAAAATACAGAGTTACACAACAGCGATGGCCAAAGAAAAGGAGGATACAACAACACTGTTCAATCCCAGAGCTCTGAAGTAGCAATATCTTCATTCTGAAAATAAGTTTTTCTTTGTGATGGAAGTCTTTTTCTTGGGTTTTTTCTTTTTTTTTTTCCTTTTTTTTTTTCCTTTTTAAATTCCTTTTTCTTTTAATTCTTTCATTTTTCATTCTTTCTTTCCTTTTTTTAATTCTCTTTTCTTTAATTCTTTTTTTCTTTAGATCTTTGTTTTCTTTAATACTTGTTTCTTTTAGTTCTTTTTTCTTTAATTCTTTTTTCTTTCTTTTTTTCTTTCTTTTCTTAATTATTTTTTCTTTAATTCTTAATTCTTTTTTCTTTAATTTTTAATTCTTTTTTCTATAATTCTTTTCTTAATTCTTTTTTCTTTAATTCTTAATTCCTTTTTCTTTCTTAATTCTTTTGTTCTTTCATTCTTTTCTCTTTCTTAGTTCTTTTTTCTTTCATTCTTTTTTTCCATTGTTTCTTTTTTCTTTAATGATTTTTCTTTTTTAATTCCTTTTTTTCTCAATTCCTTTTTTAAAAATTCTTCTTTAATTCTTTTTCTTTTTAAATTCTTTTTATTTTTAAATTCTTTATTCTTTTTCTTTTTATTTTTTTTTATTTTAAATGCTTTTTTCTTTTTAAATTCTTCTTTTTAATTTTGTTTTTCCTTTTAAATTCTTTTCTCTTTTGAAATTCTTTTTTCCTTTTGAAATTCTTTTTTCCTTTTGAAATTCTTTTTTTCCTTTTTAAATTCTTTTTTTCCTTTTTAAATTCTTTTCTCCTTTTTAAATCATTTTTTCTTTTTAATTTCTTTTCTCTTTTTAAATTCTTTTTTTCCTTTTAAAATTCTTTTCTCTTCTTTTATTTCTTTTTTTTTTTTTTTCCCCAATTCCATTTCTTTGTTTTCCAATTCCTTTAAGTTCGAAGGAGAGAAAAAGAGAAAAAAAAAAAACCAAAACCAAAAGAGAAAAAGAAAAAGAAGAAAGAAAAGGTCTGTAAACAGGTGGGAGCCAAACCACTCCTGGCTCCTCCAAAAGCAGTCAAAACCTATGTCCAAGTGCTTGGTTTTCCGTTCCTGCTTGCAAGGGAACTATCAACTCTTTACAATTATCTATGGCCACAGTTCAACAAGAGTTTGTTTGTCCTTTTTTTTTTTTTTTGTCCTTTTTTTTTTTTTTGTCCTTTTTTTGTCGGTTTTTTTGTCCTTTTTTTTTTTTTTTTTTTAAACTTTATATTCCAAATGGGAAAACCAAAAAAAAACAACCAAACCCAAACCCAAAACCCAAAACGGTGCAATACTCCGGTAATAATTTTCTTGCATTTAGTCCACGATAAAAAGCTGCTAAAGGTAGATATACATATTATTCTCCAGAGATACACACTGTCATTTCTTTTTTTTTTTCTTTTAAATGCAATAAAGAGTCCTTGAGTAAACATTTACACGTGAATTGTCGCCAGCCCCTTCTATCAGTTTCTTTCTTTTTGTCCTTTTTTTTTTTTTTTTGTCTTTTTTTTTTTTCTCCTGTTACCGTTATAGGATAAGCTACAAGAAGGGCTGCGGACACTCAGTGCAAAGTTAGAAGCTAACAACAATTAAAAAACCAACCCAAAAACATTTGACCAATGAGCAAATCAAAAGCATATATTGGGTAAAAGGGGGAGGGAGGAGGAGGGAAAAACAAAAAAACAGTGATAATAAAAATAAACCCAAAGCAACAAACTTCACGCAACGTCCGAGTTCAAACCACACGCGGGCTCGCGCTCGCTCACGCTCCACACACGCGCACAGCTGCTCCGAGGAAAAAGGAGAGGCTGAACTTTGAGCAACGACAACGACGACAACAACGACAACAAAATTCTTTTAGAGCCTGTTTTTGTGTTTGTTTTGTTTGTGTGTGTAACTGATGCTGACCTGGAAGTGTAATAATTAGACTTAGAAAGCGTTCACATTTTGTTATTGGCCTGCTGGATTCAAGTATTTGCATGTTGATATGTCGTGGTGGTTTGGTTTTTTTGTTTGTTTGTGGTTTGCTTTTGTTTTTTGTGTATTTTTTTAAATGTATTTTTTTTAAAGGTATTTTTAAATTTTTTAAAAATTTTTTTAAAACTTTTTTGTTTTTTCTCTTTTCTCTTTTTTTTTTTGGGGGGGGGGGAGGGGAGATTTAAAAACAAAACAAAACAAATGGTGTGGGGGGGGAAAAAAAAGGTAATGAAAGAAGGGTAATGTGCATAGGCAGATCCATGGGAGTAGTGGACACAGAGATAGCCCAAGCCCTGCCCCTCCCTCCTCCCCCCACCCTCTTCCCTCAACCTGTACAGGCAAGAGTCACTGCTGGGATTTGTCACTTTTCTGTACCAATGGTAGCTATCACACTTCACCCTTGCTGATTATTGGGTCCGCCTCTGGTAATGTGCATAATAGTCACAGGCTCATTTTAAATAGGCTTTTCATTTCCCCCCCCCCCCCCCCCCACCTCTTCCCTCCCCCAACCCCTTCCCACCCACCCCTCCCCACAAGTTGATAAAATAACCCTTTCCAGCCCAAATTCTGAAAAGTGCCCTTCATGATAGACCTATTCTAAGCAGCTTTTATACTTTTTTGTTTTGTTTTTGTTTTGAAAAGTCACCATACAAACATAAAAAGACGACATGAAACAAAAAAGCCATGGGGGAAAAAAAAACCCAACACACAACCAACAACAACAACAACAGAAAAAAAACAACACCCCAAATAACAACAAAGAAAACTCAAAACCAACATAAAACCTGTCATTAGCATGTGACACTGACCAAAAGTAGCCCATACTGTTTCATGAACAGTTCACAAGGACTTCTGCAGTTTTCATATTTGATATTGGACAGAGGTACTAAAAAAAAGGGCTGCCAGTCTGATCCATTAAAGCTGGGTTCTTCATCAAGCCCGGGACTGGAAAGGGTTACCACTTTCTGGTTTGTTTTTTTTTTGTTTGTTTTTTTTGTTGTTTTTTTTTTTCCTTTAGTGCTGATGATTGTTATTTCCATTTTGTTTCTCTTGTTTCCTAGATGGACTCCCCACTGAGTAGATCACCGGGAAGAAGAGTATTCAAAGGTGTTGGGCTTCCGATGACTCTGCCGTCGTCGGTGCTGGGGGGTCCCCAAAGGCTGCTGGAGTACTGAGGCACCCCACCCCACAGCAGGTCGCTGCTCCCCTTGCCCCCCAGGCAGGGAGTGTTCCAGTGCCCGGCGTCATTGCGCACCAAGCCGTGGGAGCTGCTCGAGGAGCCCAGGCGCGTCTGGTTGGTTCCAGTGTTGGACTGCCAGCTGGAGGTGGGTGGCAGTGGCTGGCCTTGTGCTAAGAAACGGTTGACTTCTTCTTCACCAGCAAACTCGGCCAGGATGGTAGTGTTTCCCAGGACACACCTGAGGGCAGTGACACAAAAGCAACTTTAGGGTTGTAACAATGATCAGAGAGCTGGGACCCCTCTGCTGTGAGGCCAGGCTGAGAGTTGGGCTTGTTCAGCCTGGAGAAGAGAAGGCTCCAGGGAGACCTTCCTGTGGCTTTTCAGTACTTAAATGCACTACCTTTCATGCCCAACTTAAACCTCCCCTGGTGCAACCTGAGGCCCTTTCCCCTTGTCCTATTGCTTGTCACTTGGGAGAAGAGACCAACTCCCACCTGGCTCCAGCCTCTTTTCAGGGAGTTGTAGAGAGCCAGATAGCCTTCCCTCAGGCTCCTTTGGTCCATGCTGAACAACCCCAGATCCCTCAGAAGACTTGTGTTCTACACCCTTCAACAGCTCCAGCACCTGAATGTCCTCAATGTGAGGGGCCCAAAACTGAAGGCAGTATTCAAGGTGCAGCCTCAAATTGGTCTCCACGGCCCAAGCCATGGCTTGCAGGACATGGGGCTTTTATGTAGGGCTCAATCATAAGCAACTCAGCTCCTAAGAAATTATGTTTCTGATGTCAAAATGGCTTCATAACAAAGGAAAGGGAGAGCAGGAACTTACATATGCAGAGACTTCTGGGCCTTGGCTGCTTCTTCCTTGGAACTGTATCGGACCACAGCATTCCCTTGTGTCAGGTTCAAGTGGAATGTTATTAGAGGGCCATGTTGCAAACACAGTGTCCGCAGTGTGGAACCATCAATCTGGTGAGAGGGAAAGGGGGAGAAAGGTTATCTGTGTTGCTGTGCTTTTTCCTTAAGAGCTTGCCAACAAGTTTGGAAAGCTGCAGAAATAAGTGAAAGGAAAAGAAAAGCTTTTCTTCCATACAAAGAACTTAATTCTAGCCTTATTGCCATCTTCACTGCATGAGACATCTGTCTTGTTAAGACTCCCCTCTAGTCCAGTGCACAGAATTTCCCCATTTAGGTTAGGCAAATTATCTTTATCATTAAGAGTCCACAGAAGTCCAGAACTAAGCTAAACAAAATCATTTTGTTGATCACAGAATGTTAGGGATTGGAAGGGACCTCCAGAGATCATTGAGTCCAACCCCCCTGCCACAGCAGGATCACCTAGGGTAGGTCACATGAGAATGCATCCATGTGGGCCTTGAAAGCCTCCAGAGAAGGACACTCCACAACCCCTCTGGGCAGCCTGTTCCAGTACTCTGTCACCTCCAAAGGGATTTTCCCCAGGACTAATTTGGATATCTAGTCAAGGCTTTGTAAAGGGCACTAGGCAGAGAACTAGAGGGTTGGACAGACTTAGGAGAAGAACAAAAAAATAAGAACAACATAGGAAGAGCAAGTTTTGTTTCTTTTCTCTCTGTGTGTGCTTGAAAACATCATTCACCTCCAAGCTCACATGCAGACACAAATGGTGCACAGAGGATGACTAATTGCAGTCTTAAACGTTCATACTTGATTTGACAGCACTTATGAAAACTTCAATTCCTTGCAGAAGACAGACATTTGTAGTAAATGCAGAGTAATTATTTTCCCTTCAAACAAACCAAATGACCATGGTTGATAAGTGTTCTTTTCATCTCTTTTCATCTCACATGTGACAAGTCTCTTTTCATAACTAGTTATGTCCAATTCCATCTACCTGGGGTGTGAGATTTCGCAGAACCAGCCAGCTGCTTGTTCTCCCTGAGCTGTCAGTGCTCCATGCAGAACCTACAACACACAAATTCCACAACAAAACATTTGATCAGGGTGTGGAGAAGATATCACAAGAAGAAAACTTAATCTGGAATCACAGCACACCAGAGAGAATTGCTGCTACTGAAAACAAATCCTACAGCAGCTTCCTCACATCTTGATTGATTGTTGTCTTTGGAATGAGAGGTGCTGGATGAATACCCACTTCAGTTACACTGAGAAGTGAAGCATTTTTCACCCCCCACAATAACCATTCCAAAATGAATGGATGCAGGTATGCCACTGCAGCAAGCTGCACCTTCAGGTTACATCAGAATTAATCTGGAAGGTACATTTAAAAGCAATTCAGATGTCCAAGCTCAGCTTGCTGCTGCTATTAAAGATTTTTAAAGCACTGCAGCATTCTGCTGTCTTGTCAATGATAGATTAATGCACATGGCTTGCTCAAAACATGTATTTCTGAACTGCCAGTCTTCTGATTAAAGATACAAGGCCATAAGCAACAAAATCTGCTTTGCCAACTTCAGCCTGGTCTTTCACAACGAGAAACTGCAGGAGCTTGGTATTTATGAGTGGCATCTGAGACACCACAGCACTTCTGCAGTCATCACGTGTGACTACACACAGGCTCCAGAGAATCCTGGTATCAGCAGGATCTGCCCACCAGGTGGGGTTTTGGTGAAGAAAAGAGATACAAAATACATGGCAAGAAGAGGGTAGAATGTTTAATGTCCAACTCAGTGAAAGCAGATTACTAGTCAGCTTTCCAGAAGAGGTGCAATACTTTACAAGCTGACAGTACTTCGCAAACTAACATGATAGGTGTATGTATATAGCCAGATCCATGCTTGCTTATTTTTGTATTGAAGCAAACCAGTGACACCTAAAAAAAAAAGCCTGCCCTGAAATGCCACCAGGTCCTCAAACCTCCACACCCATGCTCTTTTTGGAGTGAGCATATGTGGTCCATATTAAATTCCAGGGGCTGATTCTCTCATCTTGAAGCGTGGCAGACAGTCGGAAATCACACCACCAAACAAGAACCATGTGTAAAAGACATCTTTAGAAATTAAGGACACAGGGGAAAATTCTGGTTGGAGTGAAGTCATTTGGCAATTCCTAGGTAAAACTACTCATTTGACCCCTTGAAAGGTGACAGGGTCTTTACAACTTCTCCTAATTAAAACGAACAGACATGAGCTTCACCCCCAAAGCAGACACACTCCTTGTATTAAAGCTCAAGCTCCTGGAGCCTTGCATGCAGCCATGGGCTATGTCTCTCTCTCTGGCACCACAGGATAAAAGCAAACAGTGCTAAAAACAGAAGGCACTGTGGAGTTACAAAGAACAGAAATCAAGAGTACCAGAGGAGTAAGAGCTGGTCCAACCCAGGGGACTGGCACCCCACGTAGATGATGGCTTGGTGTTTGTTAAGCCTGGAGGTGGTCTTGTAGGAGCAGTAGTGTTTCTGGGTACCTTCCACAGTTCATGGGAGAGAGAGGCTTGTGTGTGAGAGATTGGGCCAGAGGACCACGTAGACTTGATGTCTGACAGTTTACCTGCAATAGGAATAAAACACATTTGTGTACTTTAGTTAGCAGCAACTGCTAAACCAAGGGGGATAGGTCATCATCAAGCTTCTGCGGTGACTAGATTCAATCAGGAGAGAAGAGCATTCTGTACCATCCAGTGACAGAAATCCTGTACCCTTTGAACCTACTTACACTGGTATTTTTGTTTTCAAAGCAGTCTGTATTTCATGAACCTCACACCTGCTACTCGTAGTTCCCTTTCAAAAATATCCTATTCCACTTCCTCGTAAAGAACGAGACATGGGGGAAAAAAAGAGCAGAAAAGAGACTGAAGTATTTGAAATCTAATTTCATCAAAATTATAATGAAACACTCCAAGACTGTCTCTCTGAAAGGTTTAATAGAACTTAACCACTGCTTATCTAATATAAAGTAACCAGTATATCCCTATGCTTTTCTGATACATTATTAACACTCCAAAGATCAAAGACCCAACACAAACTGTGTTTCTGATTATCCTAAGAAACAGATACTCTTTTTTTTCCAAGTGTCTTGGAGAAAAAAAAAATGAAGCCTTCAGAAGATAAGGTCATATCACAACCTGTCACTCTTTGTATCTTTTTCCTGTTCAGTTTGTTAGGTCCCTAATCAGTTTTTAGACTCATTACTGTTTCTGTCAAATTTGAGGTTTATAAACAAGAGGCAGGACTAACGAGTACAGTTCAGCATTCAGAGTGGCAGACAAAATTGATTCAAATTACAAACACCAAAGCAAACCCCTTGGTTGCCCTTTAGATTTACACACTCCTGTCTGTTCTCCTGGGACCAACATGTGTTGTGAAATCAGAGTCCAATTTCCTTGCCATAGCACAGTCCCCCCTGTTACTAATATTAGCAGCGTGTACTTGACTGGAATGGACTGGTCACATCACTGCGTCTTCTGCCAGGGCAGATGACACTGTGATTATGCTGCCTTAATGCTTTAGTGTTGATTGAAAATACCTGCTTTGACTAAATCCAAGATGCCAAAATCTGATGAATTTCTTTAACCCCAGACTGGAACAGGCAGCTCAAGCTTATTCTGAACCAGTGCTTTGCATCGGGCAGCCTTAGTCTTAAAGCCAAATTTACCACTCATCAAATCCCAGTCCTGGTTATATACACACTCACTCTCAAATTGCCTCTATTTCCCTGTGTCATTTTGCTCAATGGGTTTACACTGAATCACAACAACATTAAGTGGAAGAGCAACCACTCTCCCATCTTCTTGCAAACTGCAGCAACAGAATCAATTTGGTAATGATGATGAAGACGTTAACAAGGGTAAAATGGTGGGGGAAAGCCTGAGCTTCCAAGCTCGGTTTTAGAGCAGCTCAGCCTGCGATGCATCACATGATACATGCACATCACCACAGATTAGAGGTTGCTATGTCACTACTTCTCATGGGGTTAACACAAAGATCAGATGACACTGCACAAAAATAAAAGGCAAATAAAGCAGAAATGCATGGCAGAGGAAACAACAGCAAGCCACTCTTTCCTTTTTCTTTGGCTGGAGTAACAAACATTCCAAACAAACTCTTTTTGGTTACGACCTGGAGGTTGTACCTTTGTTTATTCAAAGAAAGAAGTGGAGGGTTTTCAGTGCTTAGATTATGCAATGTAACAGCCCAACACATTTTTATACTGGGACAAACTGGATATTTAGGTAGCCAGTTAATAGGCAAAGTTTGCATCATTTGCAGAGGGAGATACTCCAGAAGTTACAGCTCGTTAAGAAGAACAGAGTCATTATTTAGGTGATCTACAAGCTCAGCCTTATAAGGGAGCATCAGGCTTTGGAGTGACTATGAGAAGACATTTAAGAGCCCCAAAACCAGTTCCTCCAGAGCCATGGACCTTGAGGTACTACTGAACTTTTTCCTGAGCTGAAGATGGTTCACTTTTAACAGTGGCTTTATTAACCAACAGTTCATATCAGCTCTTATTGGAAGGGTCTAGTATGGTTGTTTCTACTGAGATCCTAGACCACAGAATATTCCTCCTCAAGTCTGCAATGGAAACAGTCTTCAGGAGATCTTGACATTGGTACAGCCAGCCACCACGTGGCACCAAGTGGGCAAATACCTTTCTCCTTAGCACAATTCCAGGCATGCAATCCAAGAGCTGCCAGGAGAGCTGCCTACCTAGCACAGCTCTGCACAATACACTTGTGCCTCTGGTAGCACTGCTGCAACAGGTGGGAATGCACTGTCTAGGGCCTCTCCTGAGGATGCAGAAGGCTGTGAAAGTTCGTACCTGCAATGCTAGGTGCGGATGCAATGCTGCTGAAAGAGCTACTGTAGCCGGAGGCACTAAGCGGCCAGGCACTCGATGAAGGCAGCGTGGCATTCTGAGATGATGTTGGGGATGACCCTGCAGAACCAGCAGAGAAGCAACTAAGAAAGATGGGCATAATGATGTTTGGTGTGACATAAGCAAATCTATTACGTGCAAATACAAACCATGCAAGGCATTTTCCTTAATCAGGCTGGTCTCTAGGAATGAAATGTTATAGAAAGCATGATCAAGTGAAGCAGAAGTCTGTAGTAGAAAAGAAAGCTGGCACAGCAGCAAATGCACCAGCACCTGGGCAGAAGATTAATTCTGCATTGCCTTTCAGACATGTGATTCTCAAAAAACAGTCTTCAGCTGGTTGGTTTCAAGGAACAGGCTCCATTTATAAAGGTGCTCTGTGGCTGATTTAAGCAATGGTAACTACAGATGGGCTCAGATGTACGTGATAAACTAACCTCTTACCACGGGTGATTTGTCCTAAATTACTCAAGGTAAGCACTTCTGCTGCATCCTAATGCCCACAAACATCTTTAGGTTTCTGCAGACTTTCAGTAAAGCCTGGATATATTTTACCAATCTCTTCTCAAACTGATCAACATTAAATGAAAGAGCCTGAAACCATCTTGGTAAATCATTTACAATCTGAGGAGCTATCTCAGCCTACACACAATTCCCTTACTGGCAGTAAATGAAAGAAACTCAACATGAAATAAAATATCTTCATTATAAAAAACAGAAGATCTGGAAGCATTCTCTCTAACCACCACCAACAAAACTGAATCTGTATCCTAGGTGACATCACTCCAGGCATACCTAGATAGACTGTGACACCGAAGCATCTTTAACTGGCTCATAAAAATAGGTGAGCTCTTTGGCAAACTGTGTTGTACTGAGGTGGAATGGAGGAAACAAAAGGACAATCTCATCCCTCACAGCTCAGTACAAAACACAACTGGAACAGCAACCAACCAGACTTAAATTTGTGCTCCAAAGGACACCAATACAGACATCAGTCCCAAGCAGAAAAACTCTCTAGCAAGACTTTCTCTGGAAAGAATCTGTTCCCCAGGCAGGTGTGAGGGAATGACATCAAAGGCCCACGTGCCCACAGAGCTGAAACTCTTCCTGATTCCACATGGCTGAAGACTTTCAGCTCACAGCAGCTGACCCTGCAAAGCTTCCTTAGCAAACAGAGCCAAACAAAAATCAACCCCAAAGCTTAGGTTTGGTCTAAGTGTGCAGTGCAGGGAGGGTCTACATGGAGGTCAGCTCTGTTAATACCAGTCATGTACTTCATGCTGCAGTATTCAAGGGCAGTCTCCACCTGGCAGCATGTCATGAGAGCCTCAATCTCCCATTCCCCAAGACTGGGGTACTGACAGTGACAGATCATTTTACCTAGAAGCCCACACCTAGAGAAAAGGTTCAGCAGCTATGTTTTCCATTAAACCCATATTATTAGCAAGCCAAAAAGCTGATGAGGAAAGGGAGCATATGAACCCCATCAGGCACAGTTTTTCAAAGGTTCTGGCTCTTGAGGGCCTGCTTACTTCTGCAAAGCTGATTTACACTGACCCTCTCTAAGGAGTGTAATTATTCCTTCATTCCACATACATACTCTGCACTAACAGAGCTAATGTATACTTTCCACCCAGAAAGAAGAAAGATCTGTGGTAGGTATGATCTAACTCACAGGTGTAGATCTGGAGGGCTAGGAGTATTTCTTGGGTGCACCATGGATGAACTCTACCTGAATTATGCCTTTCTACTTCTCTTTTTATTACTTCAAACCATCCAGGTTGCCTGCCCCTTGAAGTACAATCTGGGTCATTAAAAGTTAATTCAACATTACTCATGCACACAAGTACTTCATTTTTCATCTTTAAATAAAGATTGCTTTCTGCTAAGAGACAACTAAGATCATTCAAGGCCACAAAACCCCCTGCCTCCTTTCCCTCACGTTCACATCCTTTCACCCAAGTCGAGAGCAGACCTGGAAACCTGTTTGAAGGATAGTCCTGATTTGCAATCTCTGCAGATAGCACAGATGGAACTACTAGAACAAAAGTCACATTTTTAATCCTGACAGGTCCTTCTTGACAACCTGATTATACTACTCCTGAGCATATTAAGAGTTCTCTAATAGAGTAAAGATGACTTGCCTATTTCAGCACACTGATGACAATTAAACCAAGCCACCTTTCCCCTTGATCCACCATCTAGATAACAAGCAGCACAGTCCAAATGGCTTTTTGTTTCAGATAATACCTTTCTAATTCTGGAATAAGCACTGCCTAGACAAAGGAAATGGAAATGGCACTGGGAAATACAAGTTTACTAGTCAGTTCCACATTTTGATGGTTTGGGGGATAAACTGTCTCCAATTTATTTTGTAGACTGAAAAGCAAAGCTACAAATAATTGGTGTGACAAAAGCCTGCTGCCTCAGCAGCCACTGTGAAACTTTTGTGTTGTGTCTTCTGAGAACCTCACAAAGCGTAAGTAAGAGGTTGCTCAGTGTGGAGAGTGAAAACTTGTTCGAAACAGTGTGCTACAAAACCTTTCAGTGACCACAGCAGTTTATATTAAAGCTCACACGACCTCTTCCAATATGCAAATATTTACATTCCCATGGAAAACCAGAGACTTCTCAGTCTCACATTTAAAGCAAGTACTTGTGGATTTTCAGTGAAAGTTCAGAGCAGAAGCATGGTAAGATCAGGAACACATGCAAAAACAGAGCATGTCCATAACACAGGAAGTCAACTTCTCTGGAAAGAAAAAGCAAGTACCCACAGATGTGAAAGTAATGTGTGCTTACCTCCACTCTTGAGAAGATAGCGATTAACATCCTGTATCGTGGTGTTTATGGTAGGCCCAGTTGGAACACTTCCAGGAGTAACATCAGGGTCATTTTCAGGATCAATATTCTGCAGTCCTTTCCATGGCACTCCTGGATGAAACTCTGTGTCAAAGATAATGAAAGTTCAATCATCATTCTCCCAAGCTGCTGTGTATCAGGAGGCATGGGGATTCAGTAAACGAAGTCAACAAAAAGTTCGCAGGACATCAGTTGAACACAAAATGCTTCATCTTTTTGTTACCTGGTGGCCAGTTTATGCTGGAGCCATTGGAAATTTTATCACTATCAGTTTTGGCACGAGACCAGCTGTGAGGAACAGCTACAGGTGGACTGGAGGGAGATTCACTGTTCTGAATCAGATCATACCGGCCGTAAGAGTCATCAATGGAGGACTTTCCCGGAGGACCAATACTTAAACCTCCAGGTATAGCACCTGTAATGAATGAAATGGAAAGGCTTTGTTTAGCTGTGGGCCTAATTTTGGCTGTGGAAATTTCATCAGTCCCTATATTTTCATGCTATTTTCTTCTCTTCTTTCTGTAATATAAAAATTTTTAAAAAAGAAGAAAATTACAAAGACAGCAAAGCAAGGCTTAACCACCTTGGAAGCTTTACTAGGAACCTCAGCTGTGAGAGGCACTGCTGGTGCAATCTAGACACTAAGTTAAAGAAATTCACCTTACATCACTGCCCAAAAGAGACTAAAGTCATTCAAATCACTACACTGATGGTAAATAGGAATTTGCTGAGACAGTGCAGTAAGGACTATCACTTGCTGGCAAAGCCTCTTCCCACCCTTCTCTGGGTATTCACTGCTAACAGGATGGATGATTTGAAATGGCCATTCTCATCTTCCTAAAAACTATTAAACAATTTGACAAAGGCACTACAGCTACTTGCAGAGTAAAAAAATGTTGTAGAAGAAACAACTGGTGCTGCTCATAATAACATCCAGGACACAATAAGGTTAAGAGAGCACCATGTCCCAACAGGAAAAAAAAAAACCAACTTGGTACAGGAAATAAACTACTCAGGATACTGGAGGCGTTGGGGATAAAGGTGTTCAAACAGATTAGCAATGACTTCTGGAAAAATGTGGTGGAGTTTGTGCTCCTAATTCCCAGGGTGGGTGATTATGAAAGCCATGGAGTCTTTACACAGGACGGGCTGTGAGAGGTGGAGGATATTGGAAAAACTGTGGGAGAAAGCCAATGTAAAGTTTTTTTGGATTGAAGGTACACAGATGGGGAGTAAGGGGAAGCCTGTGGGACTTTGTTTTGCCCATATTAATGGCTTGTTTTACTTGAGCCCTATGTTCAGAGCAACAAAGTTCAGCAAATGAAAAAAATCAGTTCCTACATTGCATGTAGGAAGTGATAGCTGCAAGCAGTTCAGCATGCTGTGGAATGTGACTGCAAAAATCATCTTAAAAACGAGTCTCAAAGGGTGCTCTCTGCAAACCATTTATGAGCACTCACCAAAAATAGTATCATGAGGAAAAAAATGACAATTGCAACATGACTCAAGCCACAAAAAGCCAGCCAGTGAGAGAGCCTCAGCGCGACGTACCGTGCTTGCTGGAGTTCTGGTCAAGCGAAGAAGCAGCACTAGACAGATTATCCATTGAGTTGGGGTGTGTCCACTGAGGAAGGCGAGACTGGGACTGAGAAGTGTCCTTCACTGACAAACCACCAGTAATGTCCATGTTATTTACATTCATGTTCGGGTTCAGTCCAGCTAGGGGGAAACAGGTCATTAAAGATCCACAACACACCAGAGATTGAAAAGCTGTGTTTGAAACTCCAGCCGAAGAAATGACGCAAGCTTGCTTTTCAGACAGCTGGTACCTGCATGTAGCAACTCACTGTGGACATTTTCAACCTCCTGTCAAGAGCTTTTGCTTTTATGGGAACACCAGTAAAACTGCCATCAATTCAGAGGATGTTAAACTTTGATAAAAAGAAGAAAGTCCAGAGGGATGTAGGAATAATGTTTTAAAGCTGTCAGCGTGTCTAGCTGCAGTCCCTTCACTACTACTTCTGGAAGAATGCACTGGAATGCTACATTTAAACCAGGGAAGAATTTGCAGCATTCCACTGCTAAGCCAAAACACTCCCAGTGTCTCAGCAGCACAGCACCATGATGTCTGCCATTTCATATTGCTCACAATGTTTGAATTAGTCGCTCTGGTTGGGGTTTTTAAGAGATCAGACAAAGTGCTGCTAGGCATTGAGCAGGTATTGTACTATTTGGGCATGTGTTTTGTATACACAGAATTAAAAATCACTCAGATTGCATTTAAGGAATAATTTTGACATGCTTCTGTGACACGACTCTGGGTCCTCTGAAATATAATCCTGAATGTTAGCAGATCACAGGAAGCTGAGATATGATAAGAACCTCTTAGACTTAGGCCTTTAATTCACAAATTCCTTTGCTTTCTGATGCTCTCTGCTCCAACAGCTCACCACGGCAGTCAGAATTACCTTCTTAACTGCTGCATGGAAGATAAAGCTCAGCAATTCTATTGTACACAGTATAAAAAGAGTCACAAAGAGATTAAATTAATTCCTTTATGTCATAAATGAAGTCTGTAGCATACATCAAACAATCATAGAAAACAGGTCTGAAAGGTTGCTCTATTCACCCTGTCTCAAGGCCAAGGTGATTATTCTGACATCAATCACATCTGACAGATCTCTGTCTAACCTACCACAAAATGACTGGTGAAGATGATTTCAGAAACTTCTCAGATAATTTATTCCAGTACTCTACTTTGCTTCAGGCAAACCAGTGATCCTTAGTGGCTAACCAGATCTCCCTTTATGCAATAGAAGTTCATTACCTCTCACATTAGCCCTATTCAGGAAGACTTCTTGTAGGCTCTCCCATTTTTGAAAGCTCCTGCCTCTCTCTGAAACCTCTGCAGACTGAAGTCTGGGGAAGATTTAATTTCTTAGCAGACATGGTTTTGAAACACCTAATCCTCTGCACAAGATTCTTTCTGCATTCCTTCAAACTGATCTGCATCTTCCTCGAAATACTGACCAGAACTGATGCCTCACCAGGGCTGACCAGAGTGGGGAGATGACTTTGCATGGCTTCCAGGTTATATTCCTGTTTATCAATATGCCATCTGTGCATTTTACAACTTGGTGCTCTTGGTTTATACTTAATTCATAAACAGCAACAGATGTAGATAATTAAGTACATCTTCTGTTCTGGTATTTGTAGGCAGAGCACAGATGAGCAAACAGCCCCCACCTGAACAGCTCCCAGGGAGGCATGGAGCACCATGATTTTGTTTTTTTGGCACTTCAGCATTATTTAATAAACACATCTTTTGTATTTCTGCATTTGCTTTTCTGGGTAGCAAAATATTTAGAAGCTGAATTGAGGAAACAAACTCCTCCTGTCTTTTTCATACAGAAGGGCTTTACTAAAGGACACTTACCAAGAGGGTAAGGAGCAAAGGTGTTCGGTGAAGACTGTTGCTCTTTGGTCTGCAGGTCAGGTAGGCTGGGAGCCTGGGGATGGGGTGAAAAGCTATCCATGGCTGATTTGCCTGCAGAGGGGTGCAAAGATAGATGTGGAGGGGGAGGCTGCTGCTTCATAAGCAGGGCCTGGGCCAGCTGGCGCTGGTGCTGCTGGATCTGCTGCTGCATGTTATTGATTGTACGTGCAACCTGGCAAGAAAAAGAATCAATAAATGCTCAATTGAACAAAAAGACACTAGGCTTCTTGTGCCTTTCTTTACAGTGAAATAACACAATAGATTTCTTTACAAATAAACACTGACTGTATTAAGGGTTGAGGAGCTTTCCTCCAATAGCTGAATGCTGTGAAACAGCTTTATTGCTCCAGCACTCTTTCCTCTTTGATACTCAAGCCATGCACTATATCATTGTTTCTAAGGATGCCTTAGCTGCTTTGCTATAATGCAGGACAGGCTCTTTGAGCTACTGAAACCAAACTGTGACGAAGAGATTGAACTGGCAGGCAAACCTACTTGCTGCTCCTGTTGTCTCATGGGTCCGGAAACATTACGCTGAGCCTGTAACATCTGCTGCTGGATTTGTAAACGTTGGTACGCCTACAGACAGAAGAGAGAGGTCAGACCTCCTAAGTATGCAATAAGCCAAAACAAGCTTGCTTAAACTGCTCTGGTATGTTATAAAACAGCAAGGACAGAAACGTTGGAGTTTTCTGAAAGCACTCCATGCAACAAAAGTAACAACCCCGTTACAAATGTATTCTATATAATACCTTTAAGCCCAGTGTTCATCGTTTGTTTGGTTTTTAAACCAAACATGTCCATACTAAACCTCACGAGGAAGTTTGTGAGCAGGAAGTGGGCATTAAAGATAGGAACCTATGGCTTGTGGGTTTCTTCTCTGAAGAAATGTAGCACACATCAGAAATTAAAACAGAAGTTTAAAGCCTTACACAAAAAGGATAAATGTCAATAGGCATTTTTGTTTGGGTCATTCTGAGCTTTGACAACACTCTGTATTTAATTGGCTGTGCTGCTTCATTCCAGAGCAAGTCCACAATTTTAATGTGGTTAGCTGGACAGCTTGTTGTTGGTTGGGATTTGTTTGTGGTTTTTTGGTATGTTTTTGTTTGCTTTTCCCCCACCCCCCAAGTTGTTGCTCTGAAACACAGGAATTTGAAATGCAGAAGAGCTCTGCACAGGTATTTTTTAAGTAGCTGGATGCTGGTTCAATTATTACCACAGCATGAGCTCAGTGCTGTGCTCCTCAAAACTAGGAAACATAACCAGAAATGAAGACCAGCATCAGCCACTGTTGCTAATAGAAAAACTTTGACTAGCACATTGACATCATCAACTAAACTCGCCTGTCACCCCCAGTTTTATGCTTAACCTTAGCAAATACTGACTTCTTGTGGTATCTCCTTTTAAAGTAACTAAAATCCAATTAAATATTTACATACATACATGTGTGTGTGTGTGTGTGTGTGTGTAAAATCTGCAAATACAGCAAAAGGACACAAGTTTTCAAAACTATTTTAATTGCAGGAAAGTCCCCTTACACTTTATTATTTATTGAACTGAAGGAAGCTCTCCAGGTCACTCAGGTGAGCAGCACTGCTGAGACTTCTCTCCTGTTGTGACACAACCCTCCCCTTTGGTCAGTCAGTTGCATATGCTGGCATGTAACACACAGATTACTGCTGGTTGAGAATACACCGTGCTGTTCATACCAGCACAAAGACAACTGACTTTTTAGTTCCACTGATCAGCTGTAAAGGGTAATTATTCCACAAATGACTATTTATAAAGCCTGGGGCGAAAGCCCATGATTTTGTTTCTTTAAAAAGAAACTCCACCACAGAAATCAGCATCTGAGTGTTTTAAAGATCTGTCACATCCATTTGAAAATTTTGCTAGCTATTCTCTTATCTTCACGCCTTCAAGTCTGATTTAGAGCTTATTTGCCATGTGTTTTAACTCACCAGCTGCAGCTGATAGAGCTGGTTCAACATCGTCATATGCTGAGGATTATTAATTGGCGAGGTTAACTGTGCAGGGCTGAGACCAATGTTTTTTGCTGCAAACTGCAAAAGCTGTGCTTGAACCTGAGAAAGAGCAGTGCATTAAACATTGTACATTTACTTCTTTAACACTGGCAACTGTGGAAGGCATTAGTAAGAGTCACAAGACATCAGCTGGAAAACATTACTATTACCAGGAATAGTATCATGAGCTCTCAAAAAAAAAATTAAGAGGCTCCAATACAAGTCTTAACCATGCTCACATGTTCAGTTACAGAAAAATTGCTGAGAACAAACCCTCAGCTCTCCACAAACATACCTTTTTTGCTACAAAGGAACACAAGGATGGGCTCTCATAGATAATGTACAGAATATACACACAAGATTACCTTAACCATGTGCCACGCTAACTGGCTAGTAAATAAATCAGCACAGACACAGCCAGGCAACAGTAGCTGCAAAGCCTCAGGAGCATGATAGAATGCATTATGGAGAGGAGAGCACGTATGGAAGAGCTCCAGGGAAAGAGAAAGCTCATGAGTGGAAGTGGAAGTGTCATCTAACCTGAGGGGATAGAAACTGAGGCACTTGAGCACGAAGACTAGGCTGGGATGAATTAAGAGGTTGCACTGGCGGTTGCTGCGGCTGTTGCATGGTCCTGGCTTGTGCTGCTCCGCTATTGCCAAACATACCCAGATTGCCACTCGGTATCTACAGCGGGACAGGAAAGACATGAGCCTTTAAAGACATCACTCAACATGCAACCTGGAATTGACTTATCTGCAGTGATTATGACAGGCACAGATAAAGAAACCAGTGCATACAGACTGCACTGACAATCAGGTTTAGAATCAGATGCCTGAACCCAAGGTGGCTGAAGACTAAGGTCGCTTTTCTAAGTGGGGCACGGGATGAGCAATGAAAAATACTAGCCAAAAATGTTTGTATTTGTGCAGCAAGGGACAGGAGAATGGAGTCATTAAGCTCACAGCATCCCAATCTTTTAATTAGCTAGGCAGTTTTTATACCTTGGCCTTTGGCAAAGGTGCTGATAACAGCCACGCTGTTAGTGCAGCCTCCGCTGCCCTGAGATATGCTTCACGGGCTGCATGTGCTCGACAAGCACTGCCTTTAGAAAACTACATTTAAAAAAAATATGTGTAATAAAAGCCACCACAGAATGATGTGTGGAGTTTTTATGTGCTGCTGTTTCTTATCTTTGCTAGAACTTCAATTTATATGGCAAAAATAACCTTTTCATAATCAACAGCAACTTATGGCCTCTCAGCCTCATGGTGTTTATCAATCTTCCCCTCCACCTCCTTTCCTTTTCTTTGCCTTTCAGCATGTTCTACCCAGCAGCCAAAACACCTCTCTGGCTGCAGTGCTCTGTCTGACCAGAGGTGTTAGAAGCAGAGTTTCTTTCTTACCACCTGTCAAAGCTATGAGCTGTCTTGACACTTAGAGCAGGAATAAAAAAGCCCCCATCACTTCTCACACATCTCGTCACCGAATAATTATGCCAGCCAGGAAAGACAAATTAGAGCAATGGCTCTACCTCAGAGCCTGTGACAATTAGCAATGCCTCAAAAAAAAGAGACTTCACATCAATCAAGGCAGAGCTACATACCAGGGTTCAGTGGTATAAATCCCTAACAGTCTCTTCTCAATGGATGCAGGTAATTAGCAGGCTAATTACAACTAAGCAGTTGTTTCACATCCTATAACATAACTTGTTTACACAGCAGGTAGATTCTCCACTGATACTCCACATGAACACACTGTTGCACACACTCCCAGTTTAAACCACGGCTTCCCCTAGGGAAGTGATGGGCACTAGCAGCGTGAATTGACCTTGGGATCTTCCCCAACAGCCTTACCTGTCTAGAAGAATTCAAGTTTTGCATGCCCAGCCCTGAGGCAATCCCGCCCAGGGTCTGATTAGGGAGTGCACTGTTTGAAAGGGGGAGCTTCAGGCTTGGTGAAGGCAAAAATGGTGAAGAAGTGGGCTCTTCCACTAGGCCGCCATCCTGATTGGAGAAAGAAAGGGTGAGCTGCATGCGAGCACACCAAAGTGTCCCATGGGAATACAAAAGGGCATGGATGAATAAAAATATTTGTTAAAAAAAAAGGTATGAATAAACAGGGAATGAAAAGTATGGAGTGAAGGGAGAAGAGAGAGAGAAACAGGATTAAGGTACTGCTCATCTTTACTTTGTGACACTTAATCTACAACGCACAACCACCCTCTTCCACCTCTCCAGAAGGAAAGGAAGCATTCTAGCCACTAATCACAGAGCTATCATGTAGCCACCTTCTCCTCCTCAATTAGATTTTCTCCTCTCCTCTCCACTGGATTGAAAGGTGGAAAGGGAAGAGACCTGGCACATTTCCGGCAGTCTTCTGCCAGTTTGCTAAGCTCTCGGCAGTGGAGCACAGACGTGGGACATCCTGCTTTTGCTACCCCACAACTTAGGAGAAACGGGAACAGCTGATGGGACACCAGTCTGCATTAGGTTGCACATCATAGCTCTGCTCTTTAAAGAGCATTTTTGCATTAATCCCCTTCCCTAACTGAGACACATGAGCCTCTTTTAATATTCACATAGCAGCGAGTTATTATTACCCACTATGAAACATTAGACTCAGCACACCCAACCAACACAAAAATACTTAAAACCAATAATGATAACGTCGTCTGTGTAACATTCCTAGGAAAGCAATTAAGACACTGCCTGAACATCCCCCAGGAGGAGGCAGAATTTAGCAAGACATAAGGAACCTCTCTGATAACAGGGCTGCGTGGAACCAGGGTTGAACACGGATACGACGCACAGGAGGCAGCCCCCGCGGGGGGCAAACAGCAAGTCAGAAAATAAAATAAATCATATAATCCCCAGCCAAACAGGTAGATATCTGGCAGTATTACAGTGGGGTACTGAGTTCTATCTCAAACTGAGCTTTGATGTCTGGGAAGCCTGCGGCAAGCATGATCAAATAACTGTGTACAAAGTACAGCTCCAAAAACAGGCAGAGTGAAAAATCTCTAATTTGCAATGTGCTGGACTGGTGGTTTTTAGGCAATATAGTCATGCAAAGAAAGGCTTTTAAAGAGGTGAGGAGCTAGGTTATTTCAACCAGTAAATTCAATGCCCCAGAAGATTCTGAGCTACTGATAAACCTCTGTTGTTAGAAAAGCAGCCCAGTCTGCTAAGCAGATCCCCAAACAAATGACCTCATGCAGCAAGCACAGTCGGTAAATTTTATGTTCTAAGTTAATCCTGAAAAATGCATTTGCAACAGCTCGCCTTTGATGCAAAGAGAAAGTTTCTTCACTATCAGGCAAAGTGACACTTGACATGCTATTTGACTATCCTGAGGGGGACACTGACATTTTCTAATGATATCCCCAAGGCCTTTCAGCTCGAGATATTTTACATTCTGCTGGACATCAGTCACACTCCACAAACAACTGCAGCTTGCATGACAGTAACAGGTTCAAGGATTTCTCCTTAGATCACAGACATATGTTTACAATTCTACCCTTCCCCCTTTCGAGTGAAAATAATTTCAAGCTTCGTGCCTGCTTTCTCCTTCAGATGCCATCATTTCCTATGTGAAGAGACCTACTGACCATGAAGGACCAATGCAATCCCTTCCTACCCCTCAACATTTATTCAAGTCTTGTCTTATTGACATTATTTTTTCTCCTTTTGAAAACAGGTGGTGCCAGGGAAGGTGGAGGACAAGCCACACTGGGAGACCCAGGCATCTAATTTCCAGAAGAGACAGACTCTTGCTGCAAGGCCACCTTCACAAGTGGGGCTGGACTGCAGGTTTCTAACACATTGTTCGTATTTGGTGGTTGTTTTGTTTTGGTTTTAATTTGAGCTTGTCCTAAGGTGTCAGCTGTGCTGCACAGCCCTGTGGTCTGCAAGTGGAACAGAAATCAATTCATTGTACATAAGCTCTTTAGTTGATCACCATAAGGCACTGATTAGTCATTCTCCTCCTAGACTAGGTGATGTCTTTACTGTTGACAATGGTTTGTGAGCCATTCTTTTCCAGGCTCCTTTATGTCATAATTGTTTCCTGAAGAGTAATCTTTTCCACCTAACCTTTCCTCTTCAGTGACTTTTCTAATAAATTTATGTTCCATTTCTTTCTCAGGATAATCAATTAAACAAATCCCCTACATCTCTATTATCAAAATCATGCTCAATCCAGTACTGCTTTTAGCTTTAAATTTTTAAGGGACTTGACTGTAAAGTCCTACCAGTAGTAACATTTCCACCCACAGTTATCCAATACAAAGCACCATACTGGTGCTCAAAACAATCCATTCCCCTTCAAGACTTTATGAAGTCACCCCTGAACAGTCTCAGGTACTGAGTATGACAGAATGCATTTAAGTGGCATTACTCAAAGATTTTTCAGCCCTTTGAGATATAGACAATTTAGAAGATGATTTCTGAACACTCTGGCAGACTTGCAAGTAAAACACTAACATTGGCTGGAATGTTTTGTGGAGCTCGGCAGCTCCTACGCCAGGGAAGGATGAGTTGAGCAGGAACCAAGTCAGCTCTAGGTTCAGGCTCTGAAATAGTACCTCAAAGAGCAAAATGTTTTTGGAACAGAAAGTTGCTCTAGAAGTGGAAACCAGGAGAAAATTCCTTTGGGGGAAAAAAAAAAACCAACCCTATTCCTAGAGCAGAAACTCTATTTGTTTAATTCACTTAGCAAGTTGCTCAACAGTCTGATAGCTAACAAATATAGTTTGGGTTTGTTTCCTTTGTTAGAGCAAAGTCACTGTGACAGATTATGCCTAGAGTGACAGTTTTTACTTGCTGTATGAATATTAATGATTTGAGTACTGCCTTCTCAATAGGTGTGTTTAACATATGTTTCCATAATTCTGCATCATGCTGCACATAATGCAGCTCTCGCTCTCTGGCAACAATTTTAGTGCTCAAGACATTGTTACCCGAGAGAAAAAAAGGTTAACTGGCATGCATGCATGAATTTTGTGACCTTCATCAGGAGATCTTTCAATTAACATATTCATTAAAGTTTGCCATAAGCAAATAGATTTGCCATAGTTAAGAATTCATTTGACATGGTAGGAAAAGGAAAAGAAGGAAGGAAGAGCCAGGTTGAGCCTTAACATTGTAGAAAATACACAGTTTAGTCTGGATTGGATTAGGGAACATCATCATGGACGCCACTTCAACCTTCCAATGTAAGTGAGGAGCCCAGAAAGAACAAGGGTTATTACTTCCAAAGGCACGTAGCACTAGGACAAGGGGCAATACTTTGAAAGTAGAGCAGGGATGATTTAGATTGGAGATTAGGAATATATTCTTCACTGTGAGGGTGGTGAGACACTGGAACAGGTTACCCAGGGAGATGGTGGAACCCCCACACCTGGAGACATTCAGGTCATGCTTGATGGGGCTCTGAGTAATCTTACCCAGTGGGGGATGTCATTGCTTACTGAAGAGGGTTGGACTAGGTGACCTCTAGAGGACCCTTCAAACCCAAGGCATTCTATGATTAAAAGATTATTCACCCCAAAGCAGAAAAAGGTTTCAGTATGTAATTTTGGGGGGATCTGCCACGACACGAGGTTATGCAGCACCCTGGCAGCATTTCAACTACCGCAAGAGCTTTTGATAGGAAAGCAAAGTTTGAACAGCTAACAATTTTTCTGTATTAATACAAATAACCCCTAATTATGTAAAATGCATTTGTGTTTAATCGAATTAACTTGTTTACAGCTTGCATCATACCAGAACTAAAATTCAGCAAACTGTTTTGACTGTGATGACAGCAGAAACAGGAACAGTTGCTATTGAAAGGTCACTATTTCTCAGATGTCCTCACATAGGGCCCTGCTAATTTCCTTAGCAAACCTGTCACAACACAAACCATAACTTGAAAGATAATCCTCTAGTTAAGACTATAAGAAAACACCAAGGGGAGGAAAGATAATCATTATTTGGGTTAGGTTTTTAATAGTCTGTGTTAACAAGACCGGGTACCAGTCCTGTCTCACATCCTGTAAAGAGCTTATGTAAAATGAACTGGTTTCAGCGCAGTGTGTGAAAAGCACAGATTTCTGCTGTCAGAAACCACCACACCCCAATCCTCACAAACATTTCAGTTAATCTGAGAACTATGGAGTAACACCACAGATTGTTCTTTCCTTATTAATAATTTTTGAGGGGATTCCAAGGTGATTTGATGGATGTCTTTGCAGGACTTTCTATCAGGCTGTACATTTTTCTTCCTATTGAAGATCTGGCTGCACTTTTCCCTACTTACTTAAGTCACTTTAAATCTTGGACATCCATGAACTTCTGAAGCCTTCTCCTCAGTCATTAAATGGTGTTGGAAAATATGTCATATGTGATTGCAGAAAAGGAAGCTCATCAGCGAAGCTATTTGTCTCTCTTCTGACTTAAAATACCTCAGCTTCTCATTCCTATTAAGTATTCCTATTCCTCACCTCATTCTAAGTATTCCTATTCCTCACCTCATTCCTATTAAGTACTGAACTTTCACTGAAATCCGTAGGGAGCTCAAAACTACAACAGGAATTAAGAGCCTAATTCCTGGAAGATTTTGGCTTTCTGTGCTGTTTCTCTGGTTTTCCCATTCCTAGTTCCACTGCTTTACTGATTCCTTAGTAAGTTTTCTTTTCAGGTGTAAGACTGGGGATGACCATTATTTATTTCCTTGGGGGAATCAAATCACTGCTCCTCTCCACAAGGACTAAATTCCCCACAAGCATTAAAGAAGAGAAGAAACAGAATACTACAGTATGTAATTATCTATTGCACTGCTCTCCACAGCTTTTTGAACAGCCAGCCAAAATCATCGTGCTTTGAGCTGTACATCCCACTCCTATTCCTGAGCTTACCTTGTCAAGGAAGGTGGGGCGGTCCATGGAAGACTCTTTGGAGATTGGTGGTGGGCGGCAGCCAAGGGGTTTGGTGACCATTCCATTATAGTCGGTCACTCCCATTCCACGCTTGTCCATTTCCACCTTCTTTTCCAGCAGAGCACCTTCACAGAAAGGGGAAAGAGTGAAAAAAGGGGGTGCAAAGACAAGTGAGTCTGCCAACAGGCCAGAGAATCGGGTCTTGCTTATAAAAGCATGAAAGTATATATTACCCAGTTGATCTATGATTCTGTGGTCTGGGTAAGATCAAACTCTCAGAATCAGAATGGTTCCTGTGTTGCTTTAAAGAACATTACAATGTGGTTACACAGACACTTACTCATGGCCTGATCGAGATTCATATTGTTGCTCTTCAAGGCCTCTTCCGCTGGCTCTCTCTGTTGGAAAAATACAGACTGTGGTAAGAGAAGGCATGCTTGTAGGATTTCAAAGCAAACTGAGAAAACAGATGTGTCTATTGAGTACTGGATTTAACATTTACTTAACAGCACAAATAAAGTCTGTGCACTTTCTTTTCTGCTTTCAGCAATTCCCACAACACTTCTGCTGGTTTCTGTTAAGTACCAGTTCTACAAGGTCAAATCCTATTCGGTTTAAATCTCTTCCTGTTTTCTATGGACAATTTAAGTATCCCTGACATGCCTTTCTCTAAAGAGAAAAGCAAACCAGCTATACTCTACTTTCTCCTGTTTAATAAGAAAAGGGGAACAGGATTGGAATTATTACTGAAGTTCTAAGTAACACCTGTGGTTAGAAAACTGTGACTTCAAAAGATCTGGAAGTGCCATCACACAAGGTTTAGCAGCAAGTCATCTCACACAGCTCTCTACTAGCTTATGGTAGATTTCTGAGTTAAGAGTAAATGTCTCAATGCAGGGAACAGAACTGATTCCCAGCCTGAAGACGACTGGAGAGCATTTGTAGCTAGTCTGAAACTCTTGAAGTCGGAACTACAAGCTACAGAAGCTAAGCTCCAGGTGTTGCTAGCTGTGGACATTACTCACAGGGAAGCCCATGTCTGTGAGCTGTTTTATCAGGCGGTTCATGATCCAGGCCTCATCTTGCTTGCTAGATGTCTTCATGCCCTTAGTGAATAAATGGGAGATTCCATTAATGGTCTGGTTGCCACGCTCACAGGAGTGAGATGTACATAAAATAGATGGTAAGTTGTTCATATTAATAATACATGCTACTGAAAGATGTATTAGTACATTAATTTAGAAAGTATCGAAGAACCCTCCGAACAACGGAACTACGATTTCTCTTCCCCCATAGAGTGTACAAATTTTAATCTCAGCTGGATAGGTGTTCAGTGTACTATTTAGTATTTGATTTGCTCACCACTGAATTAAAGCCACCTTTGAATTTACGTACTTCATTTTAATCCTTGCCGGAAAAACACAATGAAATTAAAGTTTCTGAAATAGTACAACACTTCCTGAAAAACATTCCCAAAAACAAGTTGGCAACCTTGAAGTTAAGAATGTTACTCAGTGTATTTGCTTAAAAACAAACAAGAGCGTTCTAGATAAACACCTTTAAAAGATCTCTGTGCAGCTTTTCTATCACAAAATCCTTAAGAAGTCTCTTCCTTTCAGTTCTCCAGAAAGTACCAAGGGACAAGCGTGGATTTGTTTTGGGCTGCGGACAGTACAAGAAACAACCATACTTGATCAAATCACTGGCCTAACTGTTGGCTAATGGAATAACAAACAAACTGGCTAAATGCATTCCCAATTCCTTTAAGTTACAGCCTGGCCTTGTCCCCTGAAATAAAGACTGTGCAGTGGAAAGCTTTCAATCACAATGGTCTATGTTCTCGGTTGAGCGCAGCATTAACAGGAGCTTGCTTTGTTCTCATACCAGCACACACCTCACAACTAGTTGCTCGTTCCACACAAATAGGAAATTGGTTATTTTTTTGCTGAATCACTTCATCACAAGCTACTGTTTGGTTTTCTGTCACCATGGGAAGTGTCTGAAAGCCCCCATATAAGCTTTGCTCTCTGTTAATACAGTCTCATTTCTTTGGCATACGCAGAAGCTTATATGTCTTACAGAAAACAAAAGCAACAACAACGAAAGTCCCAAAGCGATTGACATGTTTAAAGTCCAAGTTTATCTCCCCTTTTCCCCTGGAAACAAGGTAGGCTGTACTTGAACCACTGTAGTGGCAAGCTGGCTTTGTGTTCAGGTGTCAGAGGGCTAATTTAAGAGTTCAGCTATAATACAACAGAAAATTGGTGACAACTTATTCTAGCAATGTTACACTAACTGCACTCTTCTCTAGAGAGGATCTTTGGTTTTGTCTTACCTTTTGAAGTCCTTTCTTCGGGGCGTTCCCCCAGGAATTACAGGAGGAGCTGCTCTCTTGTGAAGCAGTATTATTCCACATATCTCCTTCTTCATCTTCCCACTGACTAGTACTGAGAGTCACTTCATCCCCACCACTGCCCCAGCCTTCTTGCATAGATTTTGAAGCTGGAGGGAAAAGTGGGAGAAGAAAAAAAATCTTTAATTTCTTGCAAATTTTACAGAAATATCCTTTTATGTCAGATCCAGTGTTAGAACATTTGAGTACTTTCCACAGATAGAGAGGTTCATCAAGCAGCTTAATTAGTATTAAATGATAAGGAGGCCTTCTTTGAAGCTAGCAAAAAAGGAAAGTTCTCTAAATACTTAATGGAAGAAAAAAGCCCAGCAGCAGCAAGTCTGGCTTTTTCCTGAACCAGTAAGATCTGTGGTCAGGGTCATTCCAGTCTCCTAGGAACAAGGAACCAGAAGTATGGCCACATACTTGTTAAGTGCTATTTTGCTTTCAATGAATCTCACCGTTTCAGCTCCCACATTCTTCCAATGAACAAACCCAAATTTCTAGGTCGTTAAGGGTCAGAAACTCAATTCCCTTTTCAGAAGGCTGGAATCTGAAAGCAGCACGTGGGCTGCAGGGAGCACTTAGCATTCAGTGATGAGGCTGTGTCACCTTGCTCCATTTCATTCTGTTTAGTCTGTTTAAGGCTGGGATTACTCATTGTAAGACCTCTCATTCCTCTCTTTAGGATTTCTGGACTTTCTAACTCTCTCAGTACTGTATTTTAGAGAAGTGAAACTTCAGGATTCCCACAGCCACAACAGGAGTCTGAAACATGAGTTCAGACCATTTAGAGATGGAGGATTTTTATCATGCTTAAGAATCATGAAGCAGCAAGTAGCAGTTCTGGATGTTCCTGAACCTGCAAACAGCTTCAATGGCTGAAGGCATCCACTCCCTCAGTTTATACCAAACAGTGAGACCATGATTTATTCTCATGTGTTAGTTTTCCTACCAGAATCAATCCTATCTTAGTTGAATCCAGCTGCTTCTTGTCCCAATAGAAGTTTCTTTTAGGGTGCCAAGGAGTATTATTCACATTCTTCTGCAGCTGCAGAGTTTTCTGCATCTCTACTGTTCTGCTTTCAAAATATCCTAAAGAATACCTTTACATTTTCTGGACTGATGCACTGCATTCATATTTTTACATTAATTTGGTATGGGGATATCTATGTTTTGAGAGAGCTAATGTAATTTTGAGGATTAAATTATTAAAACAGCCACAACATAAGAGAAATGTTGAGGTACTGGAGGGGGTCCAGAGAAGGGCAATGAAGCTGGTGAGGGATGTGGAGAACAGGTCTTGTGAAGAAGCAGCTGAAGAAACTGGGGATATTAAGTCTGGAGAAAGGGAGGCTGAGGGGTGGTGCTGGTATCTTCTCTCAAGTAACTAGCAACAGGACAAGAGGAGTGAGCCTCAGGTTGTGCCAGGGGACATTTAGATTGGATACTAGGAAAAATCTCCTTACTGAAAGACTGGTCAGGCATCAGGACATGCTGCCCAGGGAGGTGGTGGAGTCACCATCCCTGGAGGTGTAGATATGGCACTTTAGTGGGCAATGTGGTGGTGGGTTGATGGTTGGACTTGATCTTAGATGTCTTTTCCAACCTTAATGATTGTACGGTTCTATGCTGTACACACAGAGAAAACCCTAAGTGCTGTTTATAAATGCCAGCAGAAGCAAACCCAACGAGCAGCTTTCCCCCAAGCTATGACTGGCAGCAATGTCCCCACCCATACCTGGTTTGCACAGTGCTGGGGCAGCAGCTGGAGGGTTTGTTCTTCCGTATGTCCCTGCCGACTCGGCAGGATTATCTCCCCACCCTGTACCACTGCTGGGGGGCTTCCCCCAGGCCGAAGTGCCATTATCAACTGCAGCAGAAGGGGATGACGGCTCTCCCCAAGAAGCTTCACTCTTCGTGTGGACAGTAGGCATTTCGCCCCAGCCTGCTGAAGCAAGGGGAAGGAGAACAGTGATGAGAGGCAAGGTTTCTTTTGTCAGTAATTTCAAAATTGGACTTGTTATTGAAGTGTTTCTGTGGAAAAAGCATGAAGCAGTACGTAGACACAGCGATTCTCATTAAGCACATAAAAAAATATATCCCTTTGATATGGTCTTTAAAGTCTTTTTCTTAATTGAACACTAATGCCAAGCTGTCAAGACAGAAAGAGTATTTTTTAACACAGCCAGGAGCAGTCAGGCTGCCACGTGAGCACCAGACCAGGTCCCAGGGGAGCAGCTGCTTATGCTGTGATTTCTCAGAGCAGATTAAACCAGGCTCGGGGAGCACATGCAGCAGTGCCAGCGTGCAGGAGACCAGGACCCGAAGCTGAGTTGGGCCTTGCTTTACTGAAAGAGCAACTCCTTCTAACTGTTTACAGACTATCAAACCTCTTTTCTCATGCCCTCTGAGTAATACAGTATTTGTTTGTTACCACTTTCAGTGTAGATTATACCTTGGATAGATTCCTTAAAGCTTTTATTACAGCTTGTGCCTGTGTTCCCTACACACCCCTCTATCACCGAGCTTCCACATTATAATAAATATGATTTTTAAGTAGAACTAGACAAGACTGCAATTAGAACCTATAGTCAAATCATGGAGAACAGCAGGTAGAAGTCATTGTTTTCCTACAGAGCATTATTTTAACTCATTGAAAGACGTAAGCTGCCATAAAGAAACAGTCTTAGTCTGGCTTGGCTCGAGCGTAATGCGCTTAAATCCATACGACACCAATTTCAGCACCGGAGTTGAACGTGCCAGGAACAGCCACAGAGCTTCTGAGAGCTAAAGAGCAACACTGACCCAACACAGCAAAAGCACGAATTGAGTTTAAAACAATCATTACTTCTTTGAAAAGGTGTGGGTTTGTTTTTTTTATGCAGACAGAAATGCAGATCACAGACAGAGTCTATGTAAAAACACACGAGACACAGAACAGACCAAAAAAGCACTTATTACATACACCTGCTATTAACCTGCTCTTCTGCAATTAGCACAAAAAGCAGCCCATTGTATGATGCCCAAGATCTCAACAAGCATTGCAGAATTCAGCCTGCTTTAAAGCTTCCACTGTTATGTAGGCTGCTAATTCAGGAATTTGTTCTCTTTTCACTGGAGATGAATAAATATTACTAAGCTCGGGCGTTTTATTTTGCTCGGCTATTGTCTTGCAATTGTAACTCCTGGCAGCTCACAATATAGGACCAGATCTGGTAAGAAAGAAACTCGGGTTTTCTACTCCCCAAAAATGAGTGTAATTTCTGTTTTCAGCCAGTTTTTATAATGGAAGGACTAGCAGCCTACTTTGCCGCGCACTATTGTTTTTCTGCTCCCCAGTACTACCTGTAAAAAGGTTTCAGAGCCCAGACATAACATTTTCTACACAAACTGACACCTAGAGTAGGTAGGAGATGGCAAGGAAATTGCTACAAAAGGACTCTAGGAGTACCTTGAAACATATTAAATTGAGCAATCGTCGTTTCACTGAACAAGTCTGTGCAGAACTTACTGATCTTAACTGAATTTCTGTTACTAGAAATTGCAGGCAATGTGCATCACCAATAGTAACTCAAACAGGGGCTAGCAGAGAAAAAGTTCCTGTGAAAAGGATGTGCTGGTATCTGTTCACTGCACCAGTGTTACCTTATTACATATTTATTTCAGGCTCTATACCTTAAAGCTGCTGCAATTCTCTCTGATACTGAGAAAAGTGCATGTGACATAAACCATATCCCAACTAAGCCGACATGGTCAGGAACACGTAGCTGCAGAAGGCTCCTTCACAACCAGCAAGATCGGAGGTGTTTGAAAACATACTCCTGAAAGAACCCGAAACTTCACTCTTCCATTAAACTGATTTCCATTTGAGATAAAAATAGTCTTCTAAGCTCTATCAATGTAGCTTAGATTTCTGGTTGTTTTCAAGTGTGTGGAGAAGACAAACTGGCAGGCACACAAAAAATGAACCTCTGCTTAGCACTACAGCTGCTTTGGTGCTGCACCTAAAATACTTCAGGCTTTCTGCTTGTATCTTTATGCCAATTTTATTTAAGGAAAGCTTTATTTGAATTTCTGCCTCACCACTCAGCAGTCAACCCTGTCAGACAACTTTGTGTATTTAATCATATTGGCATCTGAAAAAGATTAACCGCAGGCAAATGAAACAAAACAAAACATCTCTAAAGCACCAACTAGAATACAAATACGAGCCAGAGAGAGTGCAGAATATTAATATTGCCCCGAGTTCATGCAACCTGTACTGGAAACTCTAGGTAAATTCCATTTATGGAATCAACATTAAACCACAATCCCTATATTGAACAGACCAAGTGTGCTGGGCTGAAGAATAAAACCTCAAAAAGAACTGGTTCTGGTTCTTCTTTTGCTCTTTACCGCAACTTTGACAATGTACAACATCCAGTTAAGTGCAGGAGATTAGTAAAGAAAACCTGAAGGCTGATGGAGAAACAACTTTTGCACTGCAAAAATTAACAAGTATTTAAATTCCAGAGTACTCCTCAATTGCAAACCTCTTTTCCTCTCCTCACCTGCTGCTACCAGGTGCTGCCTTTTGTTACTCCCTATGACTAGTTTAGAAACTTTAGAAGGTGAATAAATTTACATTTCTGAATAAATGATGCAGAATTCTGCAGCTGAAAGGAAGGATTTACTTTGTGTAAGAAGATTTTCCCTCAGTTTTTCAAATAAGCCAGGATGCTGGTGGAAACAACAGCTCAAAGGCTCTGCAGACCCATCAGCTTGCCTCTGGCAGGGTGATGCTTTCCAGGGCTATCACACACCTCACAATAAAGGCAGCTGACAGACAGTGCTACAGGGGGGTTGAGGGAATGCAAGAGGTACTTTTAAATTCCTTCACACAGCTCTTTGGAAGGAAAACACCTTCACAGTGGTCTCAACATCTGAACTTGCCTAGTGTTTTCCAAAATTAAAAACCCCATAATATTAGACACTGGAATCATCTCCCAAGGGAAGCAGTGGATTCCCCTACATTGGTCAGTTTTAAGACTCAGCATGACAGAGTGCTGGGCCAGCTCATTTCAACTACATTATCACCTAGAAAGGTTGGAAGAAACCATCAATGAAGTCCCTTCCAACCTGGCATTCTCTGATTCTACTCTTTCCTTTACAAAAATAATAGATATTTAGGCTTTCCTGAGAAAATGCCCCACAACTTAAGACCCACCAGAACTGCAGGAATGTAGTTTTGCAATAGAACAAGCTCAGTTAAAGGGTTCTCTGGCAAGAAAGCAAGGTTTTAATACTCCAGTTTTTAAACACTGCTGGAATTGCAAGAAACAAAAAGATCACAGTGAGTAATAAACATGGACACATTGGCAGAGCTTTGTTTTATAGAAATCAAAACATAATTAACATTGGGCCAGGGCCAAAAGGAAATCCTCAAGGGAAAGTGAAATGTTAACTAAGCTGTGGCAGGATGCAGTTGTTTTCCCTCAAAATAACCCTATAACCATTTGGATGGCAGGAATTATTTTCCTTGAAGTTGTTTGGTCTGGGATAAATACCAGACTGCATGACTACAATGGAGGGAACCCAAAATATTAGAACTTTATGGAGATGAAAAAGGAAGACATTAGGTAGAAAAGAGGTTGTTTACTAAATAGCCACTAGTTAAATCTGCTAATAATAGGAAAGAAATAAGCACTCTGTGTGTGTAAAAGGGAGAGAGATACATATATTAAAGAGTCACCTGTAACCCTCAACCTTTCAGATTCCCATTTCCAGGCAGATATTCCAGTTCCTGTGGTGGAACTTTGTGCCTTCTTGTATTGCTCAGCATTAGGGAAGTTCTCACTTGGCTTTCACCAATGAGATCAACCTTGTGTGAAAAGAGAGGGCAGGTTTCTCAGCATCATCTGGCTGTGCCCCAGAACTTGATGCTAGAGGGCTGAGCAGCTAACATCAAGATTTTAGTTTATTCCATGAGCATCCTCAGCCTAAATGAGCTCAAACTTGCTCTGGTTTCAAATCCATGCTGATAGAAATCTCAAGTAAGGGCAACACAGCACTTGCATTCTGTTTCACACAAATGACACCCAAGCTGCCACTCAGACAAAGGCACAGGATTATAAAAGAAATGGAGAGATGTTCAGGTCTCCCAGAATTTAGACTTGGTTCTGGTTTTTTGAAATTTCAGTTCCTTGCTCTTTAGGAACCACAAAGGACTGGAAATCTCCATAGGGAAGCCCACCTTCTCTTTTGTTGCTTATCTCATCTGGAGGACATGCAGCTGGAACTCTGCCAGGCACTACCTACCTCACGGAAACAGGAAAGCAAACCTACTCCTAAGCATTTGGAGGGATGATCTGGTGCTGTCTGGGATATAAAAATCACAGTATCACAGTACAACTTAGGTTGGAAAGGACCTCAAGGATCATCGAGTCCAACCTACCAACACAGACCCCATGACTAGACCATGGCACCAAGTGCCACGTCCAATCTCCTCTTGAACGCCTCCAGGGATGGTGACTCCACCACCTCCCTGGGCAACCCGTTCCAATGACGAATGACTCGCTCGGTGAAGAACTTCCTCCTCACCTCGAGTCTAAATCTCCCCTGGTGCAGCTTTTCATCACTCTTTCTAGCAAAGTTGCAAGAGTTAAATGAGCTAATAAGAATTATGCACAAGTAATTTCAATAACAATTGAATCTAAGGCTAAACAACTAGTTTCCTGCTCCTCTTTCTGAACAGCTCACCAGTGATTTGGGAGCAACCTCTTAGAGCCAGAAAGGACTAAGCTGATCACATGTTCTACCCCTTGGGTTTTTTTTTTCCCTCTTTTTTTAACAGAAGAAGAAATTCCTTAGAGCATTATGTGTTTTCATCAGTTTGTGCACCAACATCTGCTTCTCATCAATAGCTTTTAAGTTCTGTATTTAAAGAATTTTGAGAACTTCTGGGGATGGGCCACAACTTGAATAACAAGACTGAAACTTGGCCTCCAGTTCTAAACTAATGTAATATAAACTCAAAACCCAAAAGGGACTGCTGCTCCTTTGGGAACAGCTAATCAGTGCTGTGCAGCAAAATTAAATCCACTTCTCTGCTTTCAGATGCGTCTCTCTGCCATCTTACAGCTACGCCACATTGCCCTACTTACACAGGAACAGAATCCATGATTCCCTACTAATGATACTCCCTGCCTACCAGGGAATCATAAAAAAAATGACTGGCAAAGCAAATCATGACCCATGCAGAAGACAAAATGCCAGTGGTAACTACTCAGTTAAAGAGTTGTATGATTTTAGATGAGCACTTAACCTGTGCCCTAATTATACAAGCCATGGGTTGCATGGAAATGTTATACATGGAAAAGAACCACTGTCAGAGGAAATGTGGTTGTGGCTTACAGAAGTCTCCTGGCTGCAGGATTCTTGTCTCTCTTACTGGCAGAGGTTGAAAATGCATAGCCAGTGGGACAGAGAATTGGAGTAGAAAGAAAGAAGGTTAGACAGCCCAACAATAAGCTGCAAGCCCATGTCTGTGCCCTAGGAAAGCTGCCCATGACTCGCTTCTCATCTTCTAGCTGTCCCAGATGGGACATGATTTGTAGATGTTTTGAGTCTGTGTAAATTTCCACCAAGACCAAGAGATCACTGCTCTACAGCTGCTGTGTACTCTGGTAAAAATAGGTCTGCTGTACTTGCAATGGGGAAGCCCAACAGCAGTGTTTTAAATGACATTTTTTACTCTCTCTCTCTGTGAGAGGTGCACCAGACCAGCGCCTCTTTGGCAGAGTCAAAAATAATGATGGGCATAACATAAAAAACCACAGGGGGTTGCTTCTAGCTTCCATCAGCAGATTAGAGAATAACCCCTCAAAATATTACCATGTATTGCCTTTATATCTGTACCTATGTACACAACTGTAAGCCTCTGTATGCAGAAATACACAACCAAAGGCCAGATTTATGCTCTTAACTAAATATTAATCTCAGAACTGTACTAAAAATTAGCTTCACTGATACTGTTTATCCTCTTTCTTGCATGCTGTTTTAATATATATTCTGAGAGTTGTTTTTGCCTCAGTGTCTTAGAATCTTGCTAACTGACACGTTTACAAATGCACAACACTGCCATTTTACCCTGGGATGGGGCAGCTGGAGCTAATGTAGGACCATCAATATGCAGTTCTCTGCATACTTCAAAGGAACCCTTCTTCTGCTCCCATGGATTCTCCAGAGGAATCACTGCAAATTAACAGCAGTTTTAAATGCCATTTCCCAAATCTGAAGGACCCAGAACAGTAACTTTTTCCCTCTGCAGTGTTAGATGATTTGAATAGCATTAGCAATACATTGCTGCCTATCAATGGTTTTACAAGCAGTGACGTAATGAAAACAAAAATCAGCAAAACACCCACCAAAACAAAACAACCCAAAATACCCCAAACCCAACCAACCCTCCCCCCCCCCACACACTTTCCTGGTACCTCCAGTACAATTCAAAACTCTGAACTGGCAGCTCAAATGAGTAAAGTTTCAAATATGAAGTAACCTTAAGGTAAACAAATTCTAGACCAGGTAGGTTGCACTGACCAAGTACAAACCTATTCAAAGGTTTCTCCTTCTGTAGGACATTGTTTTATTCAAATAGATACTTCCAACTGTTGAAATATTTGACCAGACCAGGGAACGTGAGACTATTTTTATACAGACCATTACTGTAAGCCTGACTTATTTCAAAACATCAAAGAGAGGAGGGGAAAAAAAAAAAAGATGGAAACAAGAGAAGTAGAACAAATCCCACTTGGAGAAAAACCACAGTCAAAAAGACAATATTTAGCCATGACCAAGACGAAACAAAAACTTGGGAGATAAAAATCAGATGAAGAATTTCAAAGGGCACTACGACGTTTTGTTTATTCTGAGACGTCTGTGGTCATGATACAGAGCAGGGCTGCTAGGAGCTTTCATTTAAATGCCTCCCTCCTAAGCATTTGTCTCATTTTTCCCCCATTTCTATTTCTTGCTGTTTGTCTGCAACAGCACTTTGAATAGAAAATTCTTAGATGCTTAAAAATTTGTCTTTGGAACACAGTTAAAACTTTTTCTGGCCACCCTGAATATTAAGATCTTTAACCAAGCCAGCTTTGTAAGAACCACACAAAATCCAGGACACTACCTGTGCTTGAAGCCTGAGGTATGGAAGAGAACCACTTCACAGAAGACAACAAACAGAAGACAAAGAAAGACCAACAGCCTACCTAGAGTCATGCAACACTTCAACATCTGCTGCCAAGAGATGCGGTTTGTAGGAAAGAAACATGCAGAGTGCCTAAGCAAGAACACAGACTGAGCAATGGTAACAGAAAAGAGGAGGAAAAGGGTTAGCCAAAAGAAGCCAAATTCTCAAATGGTTAAATTAAAAGAAGGTGCTAAGACACTGTGGAAGAGTTGGCAAAATAAACTGGCATCAGCAATCTAAGACATTGTTTTAACTCTTCCTTGTGTTCCCTGGGACTATGTAAGCTCGTGCATCGGGTTCCTGGGTGCTGTCCGCCAGGCAAGAAGTTAACACTGCTTCAGAGTACATGAATGAAGTAATTCTGTGAAATCCATACAGGATTTGTCTTTAACACATAACCACACGCTGCTCAGAGCAGACAACACTCGGCAATCTCTACTGCTATCAAGCATCTTACAACACTATTTTCATACCTGGACCAAGCAGCGGGGACCGGTTCGGCTGGGCACTTGACTGGTGCGATGGCTGAGGTTCAACCATGTTTGTGTTGATAATGGTGCTAGTGGTGGTGGTGTTGGTTGTGGTACTGCTCTGTATTATAGGATTATTTCTATCCCACATGTTTACAGTCTTGTTGTTGTTGTAATTTGGGTCGCCCCAAGCTGAGGTACCATCATCGATTTCCATCTTGCGGCGAATGGATGGTGGAGATGGCTCTTCCCAGCCAGTTGCCTCACAGTTCTCTTTTTGTTTGGCTGGCACTGGCCCACCAACCCACCCTGACCCCGTCTGTTTTACAGAAGCAGCTCCTCCCCAGTTACTCACATTGTTGTCCTGGGGTTTGTTAGCCCAATTTTGTTGGGGGCCTGACTTTAAAGATTCTCCCCAACTTGTACCTGTATTAGCCTTGCTGTTTGTGCCATTTCCCCACCCACTGGTCCCAGACCTCGTGGAATCATTCCAACCAGACCCTGATCTATTGTCAGAATCCCATCCAGATCCATTCTTCTTCCCATCACCCAAGTGTCCGGGAACAGACGATGAATCTGTCCAATCTCCACCTCCTGAAGTCCAGCTTGGATTTGATTTCTGTCCATCTCCCCAGTTTTGAGATTTGGGTTTCTGAGGTTCACCCCAGGTAGGTGATTTGTCCTCCTGATTTGCGGTCCCACTCCAAGCGTGGCCGCTTTTGGCAGCAGCAGCATTATTAACAGTAGTAGAGCTTGCTGACTCTCCCCATCCCCCGGGGCCATTTGGTGCTTTGTTGTTATTGTCTCCCCAACCTGTGTTTGTTGGAATAGCTGCCGGTGGAGAGTTGACCCACCCAGATACTGAAGAGGTATTTGTACTGTTCATGATGGACCCATCGTTCTTCCCCCCTGAGTTTGAAGATTGAGTAGCTGCACAACCCCAGGCCTCTGTTCCATTGTCATTCTTTCGTTCAGACCTCGGGGACTCTTCAAATTCCCAGGCAGTGTTTTGCTTTACAGGGGTCTGTCCCCACCCCGTATTGGACAGGACCCTGGGGTCAAGGTCATTTCTTGGCAACTGAACTTGCCCTTGGTCTATCATCCCTTTGTCTCTCCTCCTGCCCTCTCCAGCCCCCTCCCTCCCAGTACTGCCTTCATTTTGACTCCCACCGCTGTCGTTACTTCCTTCGCTAGCCGTGGTGCCAGATGCTGCAGCTTTGGCCCAAGAGTTCATTTGTTCATTGCCCTGCTGCATGGCAGGGTTTGGACTGGTAACACTGGAGCTATCCCACCCTGCCGATCCTTTCCCATTGATGTCGCTATTGGAATGCTGGCTGGAGGGCTTGCCCCACTCCCCGTTCACACCATTGCTGGTGCTGCGGTTGGGGTGGCCCCAAGCTCCAGAATGCATACTACTCCCAACACCGCTGCTGCCACCACCCCTGCCCCACGCTAGTACCCCAGGACCAGAAGGGGGCCCCGAATCCCACGCGCTCGCTCCATTTCCTTCCTTTTGCACAGCACTGCTGGATCCGTTTTGTTTAGCACTTAATGCTGAGTTCACAGTGTCTCCATTCCCCTGACTGAACCCAGAATTGCTGTTTCCTGTGGCAGGATTACCTGGGGACATCCCCCACACTGAACTGCCCATTCCTTCACCACTGCCCCCGCTGACTTGAGAAACTGATGTTCCGTTAGCACCAGGAAGGCCTTGCAGGTGGGGCGGGATGATGGCCCCCATACCAACAGCCATCCCCCAGTTCGGCAGTCCGTTTGTCTGCATTGCATTGATAGGGTTTGGTGAAGAGTTCATGGGGTTAGTGTTATTTGGTCCATCAGTGTTAAGGTTCTGAGGTTGTACGCTGAAAGACACATTCTGAGAAGTGGACGTTTGTGGTTCTGTGCTCTCTTGCGGCAGCAAGTTTCCCCAAGCACCTAAGGTGCCTGTTGGGTTCCCATTCTGGTTGCCCATGTTCTGACCTATGGCACTGACTGGACTGCAAATACTGGAAGGGTTGCCTGCTCCCACAGTTCCTTCATGTCCAAGTACAGGCCAGGCAGCTGGATTGGCATTAGGGTTAAGGTTAAGATTAATGCCAGCATTTGAGTTGGAAGCACCCCAGCAGTTCTGACTTCTACCATCTCCCATCATGTTGTCCATCTTTCCATCCCCACCACTGGCAGAGCAGTGAGCTAGGCCAGAGCTGGAGCCCGCAGCCACACCCCACACTCTGGCTGAGTTGCCGTTACCGTTTGCTCCGCCAGCTCCAAGGGCACTCTGGTTAGAAGTGCTTTGGACGAGTGCTCCGTTGGCGCCATTATTGCCATTAGTTTTCTTTGTATGTCCAGTGAAGTTGCCTTGGGCACTCCCTGTAGCCATGCTACTGTTCTCTGAGCCACAGTTGGAGGCAGAGTCAGTGTCTGTAGTACATTCTGAGGCAGACTCAGTCTCAGCTCCGGTAATGGAAGGCCACGCTTCCTTGTCAGTCCTGTCTATTATCACTTTATCCCAGCTGCAGTTGCCTTCACTCCGGAAAGCGGGCTGCTGTCCCCAGTGGGAATTCTCATAATGGTCTCCCAATCCACTGTGGCTGAGATCTGAAAGGATACAAGAAGGTTAAAAATTAGTCCACTGTTCAAGCAGTGCAAAAGCCCTCTATTAACTACTACTTTGCATGCTAAACCGCTAACATTGAGCTTACATTCTGTATGTAACAGCAATTTGCCTCACTACAGTGAAGCACCATGCACACACTTAGCTTGGCATTTTTATTCTGGTTAAAGTAATGGAACAACTCAGTTTTAGAGTAACAAAACTGGGTTTTATCCCTCAGTATACCAGAATAAAAAGACTAAGCAGGCAGTAAATGAGGACAGCAAATACACTAACTGATGTGAAAAACCTAAAAAGCATATTTGGACAAAACACAGTAGAGCATCTAACAGACTCTTACCATTCATCTTGACTCAATTCTCATTCTCCAGAGAAACACAAAGAAAGAGCATCCAATAAAAAATGTCAAATGCCTGCCTGTCATTAGATATTACACACCCACATCACACTCCACACACTAAATTCATACAGCATTTAGGTTCATGACCTTTCCTGTAAATAAAGGTAGAAACAGAGCCACAGCCATCTTCACTCTTCAGTGGCAGTTGTACTTTAACACCGCCACTGTAACTTACAATTCAGCAGAGAACTTGGGCATTTCTAATTAACAGACAGTACTGTCAGGAAGCTTCTTCTTAAGGGATTTATGTGCAGTTTAAACATTCTTTTGTGCTTGAACACACAGTCCACCCCCCCCCCCCCCCAAAATGAGTGAAAATCAATGCTATATTGTACAGACACTCCAAAGATGGTATTGTTAGAGCACTACCCACATCCTCATAGATGCCAATCCAAAGAATTAAACAGCATCACCTGAACACCTATTTGCCTGTGAAGAGTACAATGTTAACCTGGAAGACACATCCCTGCTCGTGCTGAGAACTCAAACTCAGGTGGCTTTTGCATTTAGTTCCCATCCTGGTGGCTCTCTGCAAGGTTTCTAGCACAGATGACTCCTCTGAGTTTCTTTTGATGGGAATTTTATAGCAAGCACTTGAGCCTGATCCTAGGGACATGTACTAGAGACCATCTGCAGAACTGCTCCTCTTAACTCAGTGTCTAAATAAAGGAGAACACTGCACATGGGCAAGTTACAAATTTTGGATGTCAGTTATTTTTACTCGCTGCAAATTTGCAGAAACGTGACTTTGAATTTTTATTTGGCCAAGAACAGCATTTTGTGGGGAGGATGGATGCAGCAACCCTCCCAAATAAGCTGCTACCAGTGGAAGTCTAATATGCATTAATTTAAATCACACATATTTAGGTGTGATCAGCTTCTCTAACTGCTTCCAGTTAGAGGTGTTCTGATGCTGGGGAAAAAAAATAGAAGGCTATAAAAAGTCTCCTATGCACACATTTCACCTGCAGCTTCTCAAGGAAGAAGGTGATTACTTGGCTGCTTCAAGATTTATCAAGATAAAGAACTGCCTTTGAAAAATACTAAATAAGCTGAAGCCAAAGTATGAATGTTAGAGAAAGGATGAAGAAACTGTCTTAGCTCATCACCTGCTTTTTCATGATGACAGGAAAAGCCAAGCATTCCATAGAAAGAGCTGAATAATTGACAGGTGTATGACAAATCCAAAAGAGAAAAGAAGCTGCTTGGTTTTACCCGGATTCTTTCCCCTACACGCAGCAGCTAGAAAGGAAGAAAGCATCCTGTTATCCCTGGGTAAAGCCAACTGCTTACATTAGGAAGCTAAGGAAGAAAGTTGAAAATTTACCTGACAATCTAGGTTTGCCTCACAGGTGTCAAATAGAGACCAGAATCCCAGAGAAGCCTGTGAAACGACTTTCAAAGGGTCGACAGGGTCAGAAAAATGAGCCAAGCGGCATTCTTAGCAGAGTAGGAATGAACAAAGGCAGAAAGCAGCAGCAGTCCAGGCCAGAAGATAAGAAGTTGAGGCAAGCAAGGAATCAGATAAGAGGAGTTGTGTGAGATTTTTTTAAACACCGTGGGTGGTGAGATTTGGCACTGCATTTCAGACATGACAGAAAGATTTCAAAGTCGCTTGAAAGACATTGTACCAATAAAAAGGTCCTGTCAAAGCTGAAACCTAAGCTCCATGTGCACTGCCCAAGGCAAGTGAGAGCATCTGTGCAGGGCAGGTTTGTGAAGAAGGATCAAGAGCACAGTGCAAGACGTCTCAATACGCACAAAAAACGGCACCAAGACTGAGGAGATGATGAAAGGGAGCTACTTGTTTAATCATTTCTTTCACTTTTCTCTCTCCTCCAAAGATGGTGGTTAAAGCAATGCTCAAGTTTGAAAGCACTTAGGAGACAGAAAGTAAAAGGAAGGGAAGAGTTGGGAATGGAAGAAGATGATGACAAAACAGCTTTGAAAGATGCCTGTGAGCAGGGAGAGAAATGGTTCATTAAATAAGGTACTGGGATTTTGAAGAGCAGTCAGAGAAACAAGAGTTAAAAACAAATCACAAGAAAATAGCCAAGTGCCTGAGCCTGGAGAAACACATTTACTCCAGACAGCGTCTCACCAAGTGTGGTTGGTTGGAAGCAGCACATGATCAGTTCAAATCCCTTCACATTTCAAGGCTTTGCAACTCCAGAGTTACTCCATTTCACGTACCACCTACACAGTTCCTCCTCCTGAGGTTCAGATTATGCCCTCAGTAATAGTCCCCAGCTAATCTCTAAGTGGTTGCTTTGATAGGGATTACACTAATTCTGTGCAGGTGACATAAATGAGCAAGCCCCTCCTGGAGCAGCAGTGTACCTGTGCTGGCCTGCCCTGCTCTGCAAGCAGCAGCACCATGCTGGTACATTCTTCAAAGGTAAGATTCAAAAATGAGAGTAAAGATGTGCAATAGCTGTCCAAATATTTACTGAGACAATTGGTTCTACCACCAAAGGTTGATGCTATAAAGCTTGTAAAAGACAGGAGAGATAAAGAGAAGGGGTGGGGGGGAAAATCACCAAGTAAACAGAAAGCTGCAAAAACTGTGACTTTCCTCACAGACAAACATAACAGCTTGAGGACAGGGTTGAACCTGAAGAGAGTAATTTTTATAGTCTTATCTCTAGAAGCAGATAAGCAAAAGACACATTTCCATTTTCTCTAGACTGTAAGGAGTTCCTTCCGACAAATGAAACAGCTAGGAGCACAGTCCTACTTAATCCACAAGGACTTTACACATTTGGGAGAAATAAAGGAAAATATTTTGTATGATTAAATCTAGGGAATATTTCTGGGTGGTTGAGGTTGGGTTGGTTGTGGTTTTTTGTTTTGGTGTTTCATTTTTGGTTAGTTGGTTTTGGGGTTTTTGAGCACAGATCTCCTCCAACTTTCTAGGAAACCAACTCATCACAGAGTGAGTTACTTTTCTATTTAAAGCTGTTAAGACCAAAATGGGAGACCCACTAAAAAAATTCTTAAGAATCAATTCTCCCTTACGCAAAGATCATAAACAAAAGCACTGCAGCCCACCAGAAGCATTTCTAGCCTTCCTCTATGAACTGAGCAAAGGTTTTAAACAACACACCGGGAAGAGGAACCACAGGGATCCTAATGCTCCTACCCCACTAAGTGGTTTTTCATTTCACATTTTGTGTTTGAAAATCTCAGTTATGCATCTTTTATAAAATATGGTTCCCTTATGAACAACATTTCTTCAGTAAACAGGAAGGAAAAATTAACCTGAGGATAACAGCTCACATCAGTTTGAAACAAGCACACAACTTCTGTCAAACAGCGATCATACCTGCTACCTGAAAAATGCAGGGCTTTGACTGGTGCTGCCAATAAGCACTGGAGGGTCTGTTTTAGTTTGCTTTAAATAATATCCTTCATGGGGTGGGAGGAGACTGCTGCTGTTATTACATACTGTATCCAACATACTTTATCAACTTCAATTTAGGAATTATTAACAACAGAAAGCATCTTTGGACAATGAATATGAACAATTAGCTGCAAAATCAGTTTAGTGTTTACACAGATAATAGATGTAGAGGTTGACTGGAGTGAAATGGGAGACGCTGCTGCATGCACTCCTTAGAAAAGGAAAATACTCTGCCTGCTCAAGAATGTCCCCAAAACTTCAGTTCTCCTCCAAAAAATGTCATTTAAAATAATAACTATTTTCATGTTTATACAGCTGAGTTAAAAGTAACTGCATCTTCCTAACTCCCATTATAGCAATTAGCCTGAAGGCTGCGCAGTAAGATTCTGCATCCTCAACTACAACAGAACCTTCCCCTGATACAGGAACCAAGCTATGCAAAATGGCAAAGCCTGGGATCAACACCTAATGAGAACCACAATATTAATAAGTTCTGTTCATCCAGTTTCAAATCAAATCTAACAGTGACTCCCTTACTGCTGGTGTTCTCTTTCACTTCATGGTAGTCAGTGTAACAACATCCAAACTCATTGGCTGGTCCTGTCCTGCCCAAAGGACGGATTACCCACGATGTTTTTTTTGCTCTGACACACAGAACAGAGAAAAACCTCAAAGGCCAGTGACAGTCCTGCTGGGGATTTGACTTGTCACACAACAATTAGTGATTCTGAGTAGGAAGTTTAGAAAAGAGGGCACATTCATTCCCCCCACCCCCCCCACCCCAAAACAAATAGTTTTCAGTTCAACATGAGCAGCTCTTTAAAAAGACTACACAGAAATTTTTCTACATCTAAATCAGATAGCAATTGCCAGAAACATGTTAAATGCCTGATCAAATGCAGCCTCATTTCACAAAAGATCATGATACATGCTGAAGAATGAAATATAGTGAAGGAGAAAATCTGGGAATTGTAGTGCTAATATTTCAGGTTACCTGCTACATCCAGCTCTAAGCTTACACCGAGACAGGGCAAATTCAAAAGCTGTCATCTATTTGAAGCCACTTACAAAGCTAACTTACAACGAGCCTCACAGATGTGAGAAAGCTGAAATTTTGAGCAGCATACATAATGTGAAAAGACAGAAAAGGGATGGAAGCATTGAACAAAACAGCTCTGTTTTAAAGCCAAACCATCTTTAAGTGCACAAGTGGGAAAGCCTGTTACCCTGTTTTCATTTTCTGCACCACGACATCAGAATGTAGCGCGGGGGGGGGAAAAAAAAGAGCTTTTAAATGCATTAAGGAAACGAGCAAAGGAAAAAAAAAAACCACCACACACAATATTTTTCATTCTTAGTAGAGATCCCACTAAATGCTACCTCTCCAAAACCACAAAAGCAGCAGCAGAAAACATGGGAGAAAGAATTGCGTTTTTCTGCTCAGTGCAACAAATCTTTAGCAAGCAGCTCACTGCGAAGACGCCATTTTATCAAACCTGAAACGCAGCCAAAAGCTTAGGACGCTGTGCTGCTGCTCCCTCTCTGAAATGTTATGTAATAAATTGATTTAACAGAAGCAGATGCTATTTTCTCAGGGTTAGGGTTACTTTTTTTTTTTTTTTTCCCTCTCCCCTTTCCCCTTTTTTTTTTTGGGGCTCTAAAAAGGGCTGATGGGTAATAAAAAATACCTGAAGAAAGGAGCCGCCCAACCATCCTAGGAGACGCTACATTGTGTGCAGAGCTGTTTCTACTCCTGCATCTACGTTCTCCAGGGCTCTCGGCTTCAATATGTCGGCTGTGTACAGTGTGAGCCTCATCCTGTAGAGCTGCCAAGAAAATCTCTCTGTGCAAGCGTGCGCCCAGACAACCTGCAAGCTCGGTCGGGCCTCGGTTGCACTGGCTATGGAAATGCCCTTTCCACGCACAGCCCTCCTCCCCCTTCCCCTCGCTCCGCTCCTTAACTCTAGGTGAAGGTATCAACAGAGTAGGATTTTTAAGCTTTGATTATCTAATTGCAGCTGACACTAAACCGATCTTCCTTCCTCTTTAAATTCTTTCAACTGTCACAAAACATTTTCACTTCAGGACCCAGCTACAATTAGCACCCTAGCCGCTTTTCTCTCGCTTTTGAAAGTCAGCCAAGAGAAGACGCGGGCGCTGCCGACTGCCTGCATGGGCAGCAGCTCCTGCCCAGCCTCTTCCTGCCAGTCCCAGCCATAGCTCCTGCCTGGTGTTCTGCCTGCACAGGCAACATATCCTGCCCAGCCTCCTCCTGCCTGCCCCAGGCTTCTGCCTCCCCAATCACAGCTGCTGCCTCCAGACCCACATCCTCCAGCCTGCCCCAGCGGCAGCTCCCACTCTTGTCAGGCAAGCGGCAGACCAAGTCCCAGTTGTATATTGGCACTCTGCCAAGCTCTTAATGACTTCCCTGCCTCCATCCAGAAAAGCTCTAAGTGGCAAACACGAGCATGTTAATCAAAGGCTCTGTTGTTTATCAACCTTGGGAAGCACTGCCCTAGACAGCGCAGCTCAGGCGTGTTCTGCCTCCTGCAGCCCTGGCACCGACCATCTTTGAACAACTGCAGGCTGGCAAGCACTGGTTCCCTTCGAGCCACATGAACATCCAGAGTGTGAACAGAAAGTGGGGGGGGGGAGGATGAATGTTTTCAGGACCTAAACATCATCACAAATCCTGGGGACACACTTAGAGAACTTTTGTCGATACATCTATACAGATCTCAAAGACTAACTTACACACAGACTGCCAGTACACCTTATACGCTCCCTTCACAATTACTTCCCCTTCTCATTTCCTTGCTCTTCCTCCTCCTCCTATCTGCCCCAAATACATCTTAATTACACAGTAAATGGAGCACGTTTCAAATTTGCTGTTTCAATTCTTGTCAGGTGTTCACTTGAGCAGTTTCACCCTCCTGCACTGGATCACTGATGTCTCTTTAAAGGTTTGGCTGCATTCTCAGGATTGCTGCCGCTTCACTACCACAGCACAATCGCTGCTGCTATTCTTGGCTGAAGAACTGTTCCACCGAAGCACTCCTGAAAATAGTTGGTTTCCTTCTGCAGACGTTTATTCTCCGTTTCTTTGCAGTAGTTTCTGAATGCTGGATGGGGTTTAACCTCATTTTAAACACAACAGCTGAAAGGGAATTCAAATTTTTGGGTCCATTCAGAAAACTATTTCAAATGCAACATCAGAGTCAAGTCTGCACTAACTCTGAAGTTCAAATTTTGTTGTGGTTTCTTACATTCTTTTAATACCAGCTAGACATGATTGACATTTCCATTAGTTGAGATTATTTGTCAAAACTGAAGAGAACAGAAGACACATTCCCATGTTCATTGTGTTTTTTCTAACATAGCTAACATACCCAACTTCAATTTACAGAGGCAGGTACTGATGAAGGGCACCAAACCAAGGGGACTCTTTTTACCAGACAGGAGTACATAGAGAGGTAATGAAGAATCCCAAGAAGAGTCAGAGCCCACACCAAATTCTGGGGGCAAAATGAAGCACAGCTTCCACTCCAGCCCATGCTGGCAGTGCATGTTCCCTTCCACATACCCCATCTTCTAGCAATCTCAACAGGCCATGTGTCTACTAAGTTTGAAATCCTTACAGTTACCTGCAGATTGAAAAGAGACCACTCACCTGATCTAAGGAACTATTCCTGCCAAGTCACCAACGAAGCCCTTCAGCAACAGGGACATAACATCCCTAAGTGCTCTATCTCACTTCCTCAGATAGCTTTCATGCTGGCACGTTTTTCCTAATGTCTAACCTTAATCTTCCTTGTTGAAACTTAAGCCCATTATTTCTTATCTGATCCATCACAGTCACACAGAACAGATCGTTTTCTTCCCTGCAGCGGTCATTTAGGTATTTCTGCATTTCCAGTTCTAGTCTTCCTTTGACTTAGGAGCTCCAATTCCTTCAATCCATGCAAGCCTCGCTCTCAAGACCTCTCTACTCATTCCTATGGCATCCCTCTGCAGTTCTCCCAGCTGGTTCACTTCCTCCTGAAGGCACAGTACCCTGAACTGGACTCAGTATTCTGAGGCTTTATCAGCAGTGCCTCCTGGGAAGCAGTAGTTTTATAACCTTCAGTAGGTCTGTTATCTTTTCAACAGTGTATGACCATAAATCTGATTTATCCCATGGCCAACTCCAGCTTAGTTTTTTCAGCACGATACTCATGTCCCTGTGTTTGCGTACAGAGCCGCCCCGGTCAAAATAAAGAACCTGTCCTTTTATGTCTCATTCAATGAGATAATTTTTATCACCACTATTCCATATTGTAGTTTTGCCTTCCAGTTGCCTTGCACTCTTCTCCATTTGGCAGCATTGAAAAGAGGAAATGAAGGTTGTTTACAGGCACAAACGTGACAGAAATACCCAAGAGTACAGATTTACACTCTCACTCCGAACATTTTCAATCTGCCAGTAAGGACTCATAGCTACTCCCTTGTCTACATCTTCCTGAGCAGCTATGACACTTCTTACAATACACTTCATCTCCTACTTCCCACTTATTTACACCACCACACATCCATCATGAGAATGTCTTCTGAGGTACTGTCAAAAGCTGTATAAAGTTGACTTTAGGACAGGATTTTCCCCTCCCATTTTGCAGTGCCTGTCGCACTGCTGACAGGGAACTACTCTGCTTTGGCACGACCTGCTCTCCACAAACCCACGCTGGCTCTGTGCATCTCCCTTTAAAGTTCTAAATGCACAGAAATAGCTGCTGTGGTTATTTTTTTCTAGTATCCTTGTAGCAGACTCCTCTGACTGATCTGCAATTCCTCCGCTTCTCCTTTCTCGCCTTTTGCCATTAGTTCTTTTGTTTTCTGGTTTCCAGTTCTCACACTCTGAAGGCAAGCAGGTGGGTCAGCTTGCTCCACCCCATCCTCAAGGTCTGCTATGAATTTCATCATGTCCAGACATTTGGAAACATTTCCTTAAGTTCTCTAATTCATTACAGCCTTAGCTCTAAACCAATCATTAGTTTACAGATAGACAAAAGGCACTGAAAGTATTCCTGATGCCATCTCTCAGTGGCTTTGTTGAACATCAGACCAATTCCACTGGCCTCACTTTTACTACTGATGGACTTAGGAAAGTGTTTTATTTGTGTTCTTTGTTGATGTTTCTTTTTGTCTCCTAACAGCTACAAACTTGTTTGGTTTGTATTTGTTTTTTCTATTGCCCTACCTGTTCCCCAAGCTGTAAGAATTCAGTTGCTGATAATTTTCACATGACCTTACTCCCTCTGCTCTTCCTGGTGACTTTGACCTTAGTTAGTTGCTTTCTACCTTTTACTTCTCCACCATAAGAGACAAGTCCTGCTACTTAATCTCTTCACACACTTTGTCAGGGACCTGCCATCTGCCCATTTTAACACCTTGCCAGACTCTGCCTCCTGACCCTTCCCCCCCCCAGACACCTGGGCAGCTCTATCACTAGAGCATAGCCACACACAGTGAAGCCGCTCTACTGACTCCCAAGCAAAAGCAGCAGCCTTTTGAGTCACGACGCTTCTGCACAGCTCCACTCTCTGAAAGTGACAACAGCAAGATCTCAGTTATTTATTTTTTCACAGATTTCTGGTTTTCCTTCTTCTGGTGAAAAATTCTGATCACTGTCAAATACATCTGAAGCAGCGGATTTGTTTTTCACGCCCTGCTGCCTGATGTCAGATAACACACAAAATACAGACAAATTCATTCCAAAGATTAGTTTATTGATGATTTTTTTTTTTAGCCATCCTTTTTCATTCAAAATGCTTGTGTTTGTGCCCCACAGATTCCTGATGCTCTATTGATATTCAAAGCACTTTGTGGAGCTGTAGAGAACTGACATGGCAGACGAGACCCTTTACTAGCCAAAACTCACTTCCCACAGGCTTCCCCATCGCTGCATTTCAAGAACTGCTCATCACTCAGGAGAGTGCCTCCAGACAGTACCTACTGGCCAGATTCCATCTCCACGTTAACTGCTACATTCTGGTCCTTTCAGGCTGTTTGCTTCACTTCCTTTTGACTAAACATACACCTGTCACTTGTGACCTTTGATAACACTGCCTGACTTCAGGGACATCTACCAGACAGCAAGCACTACCAAATGGTAAACAAAACCCTGAGGAACCAAACAAGACGACAGAAATGTAATCACCACTCATGCAACATCTGGTGGTACCTGAACATCCTTTTAACACTAATTGGATGAGACTATTGACAAAAGATGTCATCCAAACATCTCCTGGTAATTTCCATGTAGGTTTTTTTTTCTTTCAACAAGTGGCATAACATCAAATTTGATCACACCTTCACACAGGCACACTGCAGAAATGTTGTGCACAGAGTAAGCTGTAAAATGAGCTGCTGCTCTGCAAATCATGGCCAGCACCTGATCAAGAATGCACAACTTGAAAGATGGTAGGAGTTTGGTTGAGGATAAGCATTATGTGTTTGCTGTATAGTTACCTTCCACAGAAGCAGTATAAGCAGCCAACTTTTGTGCTACAAAGAAACATCACCATGCTAGTCCCTTAGTTCCAGATCAACAGCAATGATATAATGAAGCAAATCTTCCAGGTATTGCAGAGTACACTTTACAAAAACAAGTGTACTGGCTATAGAAAGTGTGAAATGGTATCCACAGAAAGTGTGCAAACAAGATGAGTAAATACAAATATATTATCTGATCCCTGGTATCTAATTTACAGCATTTAGTGCTCTGACTACTAGATATGACAACCAGAATAAAGCAATCAATAAAGCAAATTATGCAGAATAAAGCTATTTCTAAAGTTTCTGGGTTTGTTTCTGTAACTTTCCAGCTAAAAGCAAACCCACAGTAAGTTTTTTTGCAGAGATATTCTGCTAGCGAAATAAGAGAATACGGGCCCAAAGAGATAAAGTTCAGCAAATTATTTCCATACAGGCTGCTCCCACATGTGCTTTATTCATTAAAACTCATGCCACCAGAAATCAGCCGAGTCTTATTTCAAACTGTGGGAATGAGAAGTTATTCATATACAACAGAAACACTTTTGCACGTATACACCACACCTAAAATCATCACAAAGCACAATAAGCTAAACTGGGCTGCTCAAACGTGCCTTTAGCTTTGAAGGTCACTAGTGCTTTGCTAAATCTGACACAATAACTGTGTGTCAAAGCTCATCTGTGTTTTCCAACTATAATGACTGGTTTTAGAAGAGAGATTATCTCTCCCTAAAACTTTTCTCTTACTGTGACTTTACATCTCTGTAGGACTGCCCTATTAGAAGGAACTCTGAAGTAACCCACAGGCAAGGTACTGGGTATTTAAAATTAGTATTGTCAGACTCATTTAGCCAGGCTTGCTTCCTAAAAAAATTCTCAACCCCAAGGTTAACAGATCTTGAAGAAGAGATAACCTGCCCCACAACAGCACTCAGCCACTTCCAGCTGCCCACCACACTTATTTCAACACGCGCGTACCGTCCCCCACGCAGGAATGCACTAACTCCTGCTAAGGAAATTCTCAAACATGCAATAAAACTTCCAGCTTCATAGGAAAGGAGAATAAAGTTCAGCGCAGAATCTGACATCAGCCCACAGCAGGAAAATAAATCTCTGAGGCTGCTGTCAAATTCTCACTTCCCAGAAATCAAGAGACAGAGCGAATTAAGAGCGTAACTCTTCAGCTTCCACAACGATTTTGTGTCCTCTCTTTCTGGCTGCTGCAGGAGCTGCTTGCTTCCATTTCTTTTGAGGCTTATGGAACATATGTCATGGATCTGTTCCACGAAATACTCCACTCAAAAATGTAAAGGAAGGGCAGAAGTTTCTGCATGACTCCTGCAGGACATGGTACTTTTCCTCTGAGGTGCTGGATGTGGCTTTCACATTGCTGAATTGCAGAAAAGCGAAAGGCATCTTCAACAAAAAAAAAAGTGATTACTTCTTTTGATCTTTGTTCTTCTAATCATCAAACACACAGTGGTTGCCTGGAGACTCCATACAAACTTCACAATTTGTGAAGAAACAAAGGAGGATGTATTACTTGTTATTTTTAATCTCCCATGGTAGCTCCCAGGAATTACCTTGCAGATCACATGGCAAAAGGACCACTCCATTAATGCCTCTCACCTTAATGAAGGAAGTTAACTATTCACCACAACTAGTCGGCTGGCTATGCAGGGAGGGAAGATACACAAAGCTCCATTCTTCAAGTAAAACTAACAAACTAGACTAGATATGAGAACCCTGCCCATGAATTACAGATACATCTTTCCTTCAGGGTAATCCTGAGGAGGACTGCAAAAGGGGTATCTCAAGAACAAGCTTTGTAGCTTAAGGTACAAGCTGCAGATGAGTAACTGTTCCACAGAAAAAAGCTCTACAGTACTACAGAAAAGAGTTAACACAACAGTTAACAATGAATAAATTAAAAACCCCTTGTTTTCAGGGCATAAGATTTCTGAAATGTTTTATGTAATCTGAAATGTTTTAATTTCTTCACAGTTTGTCTAGATGATGCTTTATGGATTACCATAAAAGAGAAACAAGAAGTCACTTCTCTCCTCCACTCCACTGGTATTTCCAAATGATAAACCTGACAAAGAATATATTAGTGGTCATTAATTCCCACTTGCCTTACACTGGCAGAACATCCTTTTTAATTCATGACACTGCAGTTAGAGTTCTGATAAGTGTTTTGGATAGGACAAGGCAATAGATAACAGAAACTGCTGATAAGAGACTACAGAGATAAAATAGTGTGATTTCTACGGTGAAGGGGCAGCCAATGCCTCTCTAAGAGCCTTCTTTGTATCCAGGTAGTTATAAATAGCACCTGGAAGGAAGGTGGTTGCATAACTTCAAGTTAACTATGAAGACTAGGGCATTATAAACAGAAAAGCTACAGCTATGAATTTACATTAGGTAACTTGTGGCTACGAGATGTTAGCACACAACGATCTGGACTCTTTGATTAGCAGCAGGTCATCCATCAAAAAGAAGAGTTACTACTGTTTATCAAGAGTAAGCACACATGGAAGACTTGCTTGGGCAGAATCCAGCACAGGTCTAACAAGCTCTGGCTAGGCAATCAGGCTACCAGAGAGGGAGAAAGCCCTAAGCAATGATGTACTACTGACTGCCTCAAGACTTTGAAGATGTTTAATAATGTTTATGAAGTGATCACTCTTCTACAGTGCAGGTGCTGTTCAGCTAAAATTCCTGTTTATATGGGCATCAGGTACTGATTCTTCTGGACAGCTGTGATACATGTGTTCCTTCACTTTCCCAGAGAACTTTTACTTGCAGACTCTTTAGTGAATACCCAGGGAACCAGAGACAGACATTGAAAGGAATCCAGCTGGTACTGATAAGAGAAGGAAGGCGTTTCCATCTGACAAAGTATTGCTCAGTAAGATTCCTCATGCTTAAAATTCTGTATTTTCATATTCACAAAAATATGACCCAGTTTGAACTAAATTTCATGGAAAATTTATAACTTAAGTGCTAGAGGATTTCAGGATGTAGAATCCCACATTTTTCCCTAAGGCTGATAGTTAGTCAAATCCTAACAGCTGAGATGAAAAGCCTTTGGCCTTCCCTGGGTACTCTTTTACTTCTTTGCTCCTCAAGGTGAAGATGAAGCCAGCCTGAGAGACTGAATGAGACTGTCAAATATAGGCACTTCATGGCTAGAAAGGTCTCTCAGCAGTGAGATGCCATACTCCCCTTTGGGCCTCACAAAGCAGGCACACAGCTGTCGCCGCTACACTCTGAGCTGGATGGATTAATTTTTTCCTCTTCTGTAAACTGCAGCTAGAGAACGAACTGGTGCTCCACCTGCTGGAAAGAGAACTGAAGGAACTCTACCGTTCTGCAAGTTCTTCCTACCAGGAAGATGCAACCATGCTTTAAATCTCAAAAGACAATCTCTTCCTGTCAGCAGACAGTAGCCAAGGCTTCAGCTTGTCTAAGATTCTCTACCCTGCTCCAAGAAGCGCGCGGAGATTTTTCTGGTGCCTTTGAAAGCTTTTGTTTTGACTTTACACAGCAAACAACAACCTGACAATTCTGACTGTGTGCACTAATTGCTCTCAAGTAATACTTTTGCTGAGAGTTTGATGTGGGATAACTTGTTTTGTGCAATGTGGAATAACAGCACAAAGCTGCACTCCTGATGGCTGCACTCCCATTCCTTTCATTTTTACTAGCTGTTACTGTATTCTGATTTTTTCCAAGAGTAAAGTAGCAAACTAATAACAAAGCAAACTAATTCAACAGGGTAACACATCTGCCAGACTAATACGCTACAGAATCAAGCCTTATTTTACACAAGTTAAAATAGGAATCAGGGAAGGAAGCCTAGAACCTCGAGATTAAAATGCATCTATGAGCAAGATTCAAAGTCAGGCAGGTGTTAGGTAGCATGCTCTAAAAGTGAGTTCTTTTATGGATTGTTATGATTTATGGCAGACTGTTTCAAGATCTACAGTATGTTCTTAAACAGCAAAGAAAGTTGTATCAGATAGGTCTCTAACAATGCTTTGTAGAAGTCTAATACTGGCCCTCAACAGCCTGAGCCTCTTGAGTTGGTCATCTGCCTCTAGCATATCAATAATTGCTGGATGCCTCAAAATAAATTTCTTTTATATATGTGTCTGTATTTCATATTATGCACATAAATATGTCTCACACAGAACATTAGCCTGGCAGTGAACAAACACCTCCAAATCAAAAAGAAGCCATAAAGGTCAGCCACCCACCCTGCTGAACTGTGACCTGCAGAACAGATGAGAGTGCTGCTCCCTAAAAAAACCCCTCACCATTTTAAGAAAGCAAACAATGTTTTATTTTGCCTTTTCAGATGTGTATTTCTGGGGAGCAGCTGAATAGAATAATATTTTCATGTGATCTTTGATAAGCACAAAAGGTGTAATTTTGAGAGATCATTTCCTTATCTAACTAAAACTTCTAAGGACAACACCAAATAATTTTCTCTGCTGGAGCTCAGTATCACAGCAGCAAGTACAGCAAAAATACTGAAAGATTCACTAATGCCCAAAGGGAAAGAGTGCAGACAGCTCAGCTCCATATTTTGTGATGTCTGACAGTGCTAATGAGTGATAACGAGCAACACTTGAGCTCATACAGAAATTACTAATATTCAAGATATCAAAAACCCCCTTGTGACTTAGTCCAGATAACTTTTTCTAAGCCATAGATAGCATTCTCTGATTTGCCTAACACAACACACACAGCAGTGATGAAAAAGGTGATTTATGCCAATTACTGACTATGCTCATCTCCACTGCAAGTTACATGATCTCTAGCAGAGAAGGGCAAATAAAATGAGAGCTGCTGCTTAGGTCCTCATTTGCAGCTTCAGGAAAATAAGGGTAGCCAAGAGACTTACTCCTCAAAATGCTGTTTCCAATTGCCAAAGGAAGGTTGTGGTGTCTATCTTCAAAGGATGGAACGAAGGGGTAGAAAGGCCTAAGATACCAAACTACTCTTCCCAAATCGTTATATTCCCGATGTGAGAAGAACAATTGAGAGCATAAGCAAGTAAAGGCATAAAAGTGTCACAACACAAGCAAAATTCCTGGGCTTATTCTACCTAAAATTCTATGCAACACTCTCTTTAAAGACCATTGCAACTGCCCAAATGACCAATGCTTCTCTAAGAATGGTTTACATTTCCTCAAGATCATATCTGTTGCAATTATCAAAGGAGTGGGAGAAAAAGGGAGAAAACACCCCATGGCTCTAAGCATCTAAAGATTCCAGTTCGTAGCGTGGTTTGGGTTGAAAGGGACCTTAATGATCACCTAGTTCCAACCACCCTGACACAGCCAGGGACACCTTCCACTAGACCAGGTTGCTCAAGGCCTCATTCAGTCTGGCCTTGAACCACCTCCAGGAAGGGGGCATCCCCAACCTGCCTGGGCAGCCTGTTCCACTGTCTCACCACCCTCTCTGTAAAGAACTTCTTCCTAACAGCCAGTCTAAACCTGCCCTCCCTCAAGCTTCAAGATCTACAAATTACATCACCTGTCTGTAAGACAAAGAGCAACAGCATGCACTCTGCTCCAAATCCTGTTATTTTAAGACAATTCTTAACATCTCTTTAAGTTCATGCAACAGCTGGGGTGGCACTGAAGGACCTCACTACATAAAGAAAGAACTGGTGATATCCACTGGTGTTCAATCCTTACCTGTTTGGGTCTTACTGGGATGATGCTGTCCACCTGCTCCTTGCTGCGGAGGAGGACTGGCCCCTGCTTGCCCAGTGCCTTGGGCTGGGCTGGTGCCGGTCAGAGCGCCGGTGGGCAGTGGCTGCCCCCGCTTTAGGAGCTGCTTCTGTTCTTGCTGGCGGAAGCGTGGAGGCACCTCACGAGGCAGGTAACGGGATGCAGCCGGCTGCTGCCCATTAGCAGACGCACGCTTGCCATTGCTGCTGTTGGTAATAGTGCTGGTGGAAGTACTGGTACCGGTACCGGCAGGTTGGGGCTGGCTTAAACTGGTCTTAATAGGTTCTGGCACTACAGGAAAGAGAAAAACAACAACACACAAAAATGGCTTTAATATCAGACATTTTGTGGGGTATTTTTATCTGTAACTGAGCAATGGGATAATGTTTTTTAGTCTCCCAAAGAGCAGCTGGCAAACCAGGGACTATAAAAGCACATAAAATACATTCTAAATAAACAGGCATCACAACCAGAATTCAGGGCTGGTTTACTATGTATGCACCCTCCTGAAAGTGTTTTATGTAACAATTCTGAAATCTGAGTCTAAAAGACCTGATTTCATACGGCTGTAAAATTTACATACCAGCATACAGCTGATAAAGGCTTCACACCCAGCTCCACCAGAGCCTATGTGTCTGTTTCTAACCAAACCAACCCCCTGGCCTCATCTCACACCCTTCCCACTTCCCAGAAGCTAGCAGCACACAACTGAGAAACTGGTTACTAGAAATAATCTGGTACCCACTGCACGAGGAGAGGACAGAGCATCTAGGCTGAAGACTGAACAGTTCCCATCTACAACTCCAGTTCACACCAACACTCCAGTGGTCCCCATATACACAAATGTGTCTATGTATGGGCTTGGGTGTTTATAGTAAATAAATACTATTTAGGAAAGTACAACACATAAAACAACTCAGAGGTTTTCTTATCAAAACCAGTCTTGTTCCAGAGGTACTCTAAAACCAGTACTCAGCCTCTCTCTAGGCTTTTCACACCTGAAAAAACTGATTGACCCCCTCAGAAGCAACAAATAAGCACTGATGCAGTGTTGAGGATGGTTTCAAAGTGAGCAAAGACTTGGACAAGCAAAAATATGCCAAGTTTGACAGAAACCATCAGCACTTTGTTTCTCCAACACCTTTATTTTGGAAGCCTAAAAAAAAATTCACCTCTGCTTATCTCTATAGCCAAAAGAAGGGAACAAAGAGAATAAAACCTTCTTTGCCTTTTCAAGTTTGGAAACCAACATTTTATCCTAACTTTGACAACTAAAAAAGTAGATGAGAAAATGTCACAAAGCACAGAATAATTCATTTCAAATACCAAATCTGCATATTCAACATGTACCTGACAATGATTTTGTTTCCACAATATAAATAAATCTGTCACACATGGAACAAATAATTACTTGGATTTGATGAATTTTTCTTTAAGTCCTGGTGACTTTACTGCTCCACCTGGCCTTTAAAAAGCTGCTGCATAATTTATGAACTCAGGCAATGCCCCCCTGGAGAGGAATCTCTCTCCAGCTCTCCATGGACAACCTGCTGTGGGAGGGCTCACACAGCTTCTGCAGGTCACCACCACCACGGGCTCTCACCATCTACCATCCTGGGTCTGGGATGGCTACACCACTTTAGCCCTCTGCCTGTGAGTATCCAAGTGCCTGTTGTCCAAACTTGAAATAGTATCAAAAGCCAACTAACTCCTGCTGAGTTCTGCTTTCTCTGGCAAAATGAGAGGATAATCAGAACTATCACTTTCTATGGCTTTGAGCAAAGTGTGTATTTCCATTTTATTTCAGAGATGAAGAGCAGAAATCAGAAAATTAGAGATCTTGAGGTCCTGTCATTATTCCTACTACTATTATTACACCCCTGAGCATTTGCTTACTGTTATTGCTCCTACAAGATGTAAGCATTTACAAAGACTGGAATTTGAATTACTCAGCACTCTGCAGAAGATGGAAGTTGTGATCTGCCCATGGTCACAAGATTCAGGAAGAGCACTCTAGACATTATCTGATCTACTAGGGCCAATAAACTTTCTCAGCCAGGACATTTCTTCAATTCCAGTAAGAGACCGGCCACACAAAGCTTTGTGCGAGCAGGGCTGAGAGGATACTGAAAACAAGGAGGATGAGGGGACAGGCTGCAGGAGGCAGGAAGTGTGGATGGGGACTGCTCTCCACATTGCCCCCCAGCATCTCCCAGCTCAGCTCTGCCATCAAACCCTGAAGAACATCAAGGTCCTGATCAGCTGGGGAAAAGGCTGGAATGGACAACTGCATGCTGAAATGAGAAACTAATATTAGAGCCAGGGGTTTTTGTTGTTGTTGTTTTTCTTTCTTTTTTCTTTTTCTTTTTTTTTTAAACTAAGAAATCATTTTTCCATGGAATTAGAAGTGTACAAGAGAATTAAACCCAGTAGCTGGGCACACTGCCAGCAGAGTCGATATTTGTCTGGCCCCAAGATTTCCTTAAAGAATATTAATTAATTGGAAACATATTTCAGAGAGCCAGGCAGGCTGCTTTACAGAAAGCATTTTATACTCAGGACTGTGTATATATATATATAAAAAAAAATCACATCTGATACTTCCAAATAGGTGTGCACATAGAGAGAACCATAGAACCACTTAGGTTGGAAAAGACCTTTGATTCCAACCAATAATATGTATCAACCATCACTAACGAACACACACATACACACACACACACCCCACTTAATGTACATTAACAAAGCTGTTTCATCACAAAGGTGTGGCCAGAGAAACTCAATTTCAGTGTTAGGAAGTGTTTCCCTCCACATATCATAGATGAGAGAACAAAAGAGGATCAAAATACCAAGCACCACAGTGTTTTAGTATGTAAGTACGTCAACAGTACTAATTTTTCTCTAATCAATACAGTGAAGTGGCTTTTATTTTGTACATCAACATATCTTTAAGACTGGTTAAATGGAAGCTCTTGCAAGAATACTGTGTGTACAAATCATGGCAGCTGGAAAATAACAGTTTAATTACACCACTGACAGGAAATAAAGCAAGAAGAGTGAACAATGTCATTGGAATGGGCTTGACTCCCAAATTCCAGCTTCGTATCAGGGTAGCATTTAGGCTTCAAATGTAGCTTGGAAATCTAGCAATAATATTTGGAGAATATATGTTACAAAGACAATGCCACTGTGTTCTTCAAAAAACCTCAGCACCTATTTATTAAAGTCATCTCCAGCAATGCATAAGCAGCAATTTTCATGTGATGTGCACTGTGAGAAACACCTACTGTTCAAAGTGTCTACTGCAGGTTTCCTAATTATTAATTGTCACATGGTATTTGCTCTAAGAGTGTCTTCATAAACCATTCAGACATTCTCCTTCCTACCATGGATGTATGTGGAGATGATGGCCATCCCTGGCAGAACAGTATACAAAGACATCATATCTTAGCACATTGCAGGCTCAAAGCAAAGCAGACAGCAACCTTTTGGAGGGAGCACGGCAGCGCCTGTGGTCAGCAGGGGCTGCCTGGAACACTGATGCTCTGTGTGCTATACATTTAATCAGCCCCAAGGGCCAACCTGCCAATCTACAGAGAGACCTTGCCAGTCCCTGAAGGAGCAGCCTGTCTGCCCTTTCACCCCAGTGTAATACACTGTCACGCCTAATGTGATGTGGGCAGCTGCTGGAGAGCCAGGAATTAAAATGCCACCTTTATGGTGAAAATTGCTCTAATGCTAAAAATAGTATTTAAAATGTAATGGGGGGGGGGGGGGGGAAGAGAAGGATTTAAAGCAAAGTGGTTTTCATAACCAGCAGATGATTAAAGAGCTAAAGCAAAAACATTTAGAGTAGAAAGCCTCTTGCAAAAATACAATTGAAGGCATGAAATAAAAAGCCTTGAGATTGCTTGCTCTGAAGATGTTTGTGATGGGTATCTGCACAGTCTGCATTCCGAGAGCTGTACATACACTAAACAATGAGCTTGCTTGTAACAATTATCAGTACTTAATGGTATCTAAACTTCTTAATCCAATTTTACCCAAACAAATCCAATAATTACCCCACATGCTTTTTGATGATTACAATCTCGGGAATCCCAACTGCATAAAAAAGTGTTACGAGCAATTGTAGGTGGATTTTATTAATATAATGAATAGGATCAGTCTAACAGATTTCAATTACAACAATAGCTTTTAAGTACATTTCTATGACATAAGGAAAGAACATGCATAAATGAAAGAAACTGGTTAAGCCACATAATACTGATTTATGGCAGCTTTTTCCTTTCATTCCCCTCATTAACATTTCTCTCCATTTCAGAATCCCCCACTCCGGCTCTGTAAGACTTGCATTTCTAAAGCCTTCAAGGGCCAGGCATTCCAGAAGAGAAACAGTTAAACCCAGAAATGCATTCTTGGCTGCTACTGTGACAGGATTTATTTACAGCTTCTATTAAACACAGCAGCTCCATTACAAAGTGCTGGATGTGAGAAGAATTTTTGATTATACAATGCCAATGCCTCACTGCGTTAAACATATCATGCCAGTGTATTATTTTTTTCCTTCAGCAATTCGTTCAGGTCATTGTTTGATGGGTTTATGAATTCATTACAGGAAACAGATGGATCCCATAATTCAGAGCTATTCTCCCAGCCAATCATATGGGCAATTTTTTTTCCCCCCCCTCATCTTGCTCCCCCCTCCAAATCAACCTTAATGAAGCCACTTCCTCCATGTCCAATTCCCCGCACATACACGCCGCAGCGACAACTGGTGCTTATTAAAGCAACCCCCAAATGCCGAATGCTCCCAAAACCCAGCTGAACAGGAGCAGGCTCACACACAGACACCCCGAGGAAGTCAGGCAGAAAGCCAGGAACTTACCCAAGTCGGGTGAAGATCACCAAAAAATACAGGATGGCGGTGGGCAAATATAGATGTCCTGACTAGCAAGAAGCCCATTTTTGCACGCTGTGGAAAAGTCTTTCTTCAGGAAAAAAATGTTACCCCCCCAATCTACTTTGAAAGGATGAATTTTCATTTAGCAAATTACCTCCTTTGTCTACTAACCGCTGGTATTTTTTATCCACAGTGACATCTACTGGCAAAAGCAAAGGTATCTCAGTAAACCATTGCGTAAAAAGCTACTTCCTAATGTTGCTACACAAAAAATGGGTACTTTTCTGCCTGGATCTTCCCCTCCCCCAAGCACACAAACTTCTCCTGAAAAAAAACCTGCAGATGGGTTACAGTCTAAAGGCAAGAGAATGACAAAATTCATTTTCAATAGCGCTCATGATGGCTTTAAGGATGTAATGAGAAGCTGCGTTTTGACATCAAAGCTCACGTTCAGGGGGGAAAGTAAAACTGCTCTGTGCATTATTATGGCCTTGGAACTTGAACACCATTTATTGAGCAAAATTTTGTACTAATTCCTGAATATATCATTTACCTAATACTCAGAATAAATAAAGCTTCTTCCTGGTTTAACTTTTCTTCCTCCCCTCCATCTGACCTCCTGACAGACCAGAGTACATCTCCTGCTTCTTCTTGCAGACATTTCCTCTGTGTTTCCTTCTGTTGGCTTTTGCAACGTTTCCTGCCTCTTCCCTTAGTCTTTTAATATTCCACTTCCAAAACCTCTGGCCACTACTCATCTTCCCTAACAGACTCTACAGATTACCCTCACTTCTATCAACTGAGACCTTCTACACATCTTGACTTTTTTTGCCAGGAAATCTGAAGTCAGACTAGGAATTAACAGGAAGCTGCCAAGCTCATGGAAATCCTCTAAATCAATTGTTAGCATTTCTCAACCATTTCCAACAACTCAATTTTGGGTAGTTTAGTGGCAGGGGACAACCAACGAAGCTTCTCAAAGACATATACTATCTAATCCTTCATCCTGCTCCAGTTTCCTCTCAGCTTTAGGATGAGCAATGGTATATGATGTGGACATATAGCCAGTCTCAGCCTCATGCCTCCAGAACCACCTTCAGTTCTTAGTAACTGTTACTCCTCATATATTCTCTGAACTGCAACTGATTAAAGCTAGTATTTAAATGCATTGCCATATGCTGCATAATTAGAGCATCTAGAGCTTAAGCTCCAGAAAAGAAAGATAAATCCAAACTCTGAGAACCCATCCACCCTCTAGAACTGCACCAGCAAGCAACTAAATCACAACTGGAAAGTCTTTTTTTTCTGTTGTTTCCTGTTGTTGCAAAAATAGTCTTTTAAAATTGATTCTGTGAAGACATTTTATTGAGGGAATACCTACAGGTGAGGGTTTTCCCCGCTTCTTCTGGAGCAATTTTAAAGGCGTGTTCACCCTCACGTGCTTTGGCTGATGGAACTCTCCAACCAGAAATAAACCACTCTGGTTTTGTACGGGGAGGTATCTATGCCAGGATGAATTCAAACCCCACTCTGCAGCTCCCAGGCTGATCTGCTCATCTGCACATACTTCACAGGCTTCATCAAGATATAAGCATTGCTTCTTCTAAAACTATATTCAGACATATGTTCATTACATGAAGTTAGCAGGGAGGAACCCACCCTAAAGTGATATATATTAAACACTGACATTTATTTGTTATCTGCTCAGTGGGCTGCAGTTCAGTCAAAAATTAATTCCTAATTTTGATGCTGGGGGAAAAAAAAAAAAATCTCCTTTGAAAAGATGTCATCCAGAAAGATTTAACAACCATCTCTGGGAAACCATATTTTATGAGGAAATCGGGACAACTTATAGGGCCCACGGTGACAAGCCCGTCGTAAATTGACTTCCCAAGAGTGAGAATTCCACCTTGCCTCTAAGAAATTAAAGGTTTTATTTTCATCTTCATTCCTGGATCTGCTAGAACCACATAAATGTTAAAGGAAGCTGGAAAGTGTGTTCCATTTGGTTGCATTTCACCATTTTTGTAAGTACTGAATGTCCTCTTAAACAGCCATTGGTGTTAACAGCACCGTGGCTTGTTTAAAGCTCCCTGCTGGTTGACTGGCCAGCTGACAAACTAGAATAGATAACCACTACAGCCACCTCAAATATTTTCCTTAAGACCTCAGCAGATAGGTAGAAAGAGAAGTCATGACAGTAAGTTCAGTGCTGTTGTGCATCCAGCCGCACATCTCAAGGAACCTCTGGGGACTTCCTACCAAAATTTGGCCAGGATTGACCAGGAATTTCTAATGCTAAATGGGGACATCGAGACAGAAATACAAGCCAATCTCATAAAACTCATTTCCTTATGAAACTAAGCCCAAAATATACCCAGAAAATTTATTTACTAGAGTATTCTTCCCTAGTTTTACCTAAGTGCAGACTCATCATTTAAGAGACACTATTTTTGCAGAGGTTAATATTGATAGATTCTTTTATCAACAAAGAAAAGAGAACAGAAATCTTTGGGGGGAAATTAACAGGAATTAAGAGGAAAAAGTAAATGCATTATAGCTTCATAAATCATGGAACAATGGAGGAATTTTAATATTTGAATGAATGCATTTTAAACAGATACTGCCTCACTTCCTGACGGCAAAAAGATCCAACAGCCCTATGGTGCAAAGGTCTGGCATCTATTCACATGCACTGGGAGAAGAGGCAAACAGGACCTCTCCAAATCACTAACACAGAAGTTTGTGACCTGCCTTCCATTTGTCCTTGTGCCTTCTCAGGTAATTCCGCATTCTTTCCACATACTTTCCTACTCACACACATTGTTTCCTCTTGTCTCTGCTCCCCAGCATCCTGCCAGGACATGCATCTTTCAAATTCGTCTTAATAAAACCCGCTATTGTCCTCACTTGTCCTCAGCATTCTGCCTCTTTACACAGCACCTCCCAGCCTAACCTCTGCTTCTGTAAACTGAGCTGCAAGGAGCTTCTGAGATTTCTTACTACACCTGCTTTATCAGATACATTAGGGCTAGCCATGCCTGCCTTGAATCTGCTCCTTGTTAGCACTTACAATCTTATTCTCATCTTCTGCTTTTCTTCCTAATTCATTTAATGACAGCTGTTACCCTTGTAAACTGTCGGCCTTATGCAAAGCTCTGAAACAGAGAAGCATTCAGGACTTCATTTGCCTCCTGCCTCTCTGTATTTTGACTCTCAAACCTTATATCCACAAATCCACCTGATCCCTAACTCCCAACCTGACACTCTTTTGTTCCTCCCTCCACTCAAACCCAGCCATCTGCTTCAGTTCAAACAAACTCTGCCGGTTTTCTGCCATTTGCCACGGGTGTCCCACAGTCCAAAGCTCTCTATACATCTTAGCTTCGCAATGGTTTCTGATAGGAAATTCTTACTTGATATTGTCATAAGCAAATTGGGGAAATGTGAGCTAAATGCAAAATTGGTTGAAATCTTCTCTGGGAGAATCTAATGGTTTGCTGTCAAAACAGAAGTATGTTTCAGAATAGATTCCATGGGGACTTGATCCAAGCCTATGCTCTTCATTATTTTCGTTAACAACTGGATGATGGACTAGAGAATATCCTTATTAAATCTGCAAATGACATCAAGCCAGGGAGAAAGAAGATGGGGGTGATCAGATTGCTGAGAGATAGGATCGGAACTCAGCAATGATAAACTGGAGATGTGGTGTGAAAGAAGTGACTGCAATTCAATAAGGAAAGTCATGTTATTAGGCAGGAAGAATTAAATGCAGAAGGCCTATCGACTCACCACAGCAGCTCTGCAGGCAAAAATGCAATGTCTTAGCAGATCACAAACCAAACAGAAGTAAGAAGATCAGGCGGTTGTAAGACGACAAGTGTTGTAATGGAATAAATACCCAGCTATGAGGCTCAAAATAACACTTGTACTTTGGTCTGGCATCTTAAAAGCCTTCATTAAAGCACTGCCCAAGCCCACAGCTGACCACCCCTCTTCAATAAGAGCTGGACCACCTGGAAGGAGTACAAAGGAAACAGGAATCTGGAAACACAAACTACCATAGCAGATAAGAGTATCTAGAAGACACTGAGTACACAGAGTGTGTGTGTGTGGGGGGAAATACAAAAGAAGAAGAAATCATTTACTCCATCCCACAGTGAATAAGACAAGACCTGCTGAGTTTAAATAGCAACCAGGGAGATTAAGATTTAAATTTCTAACAATAAGGATGATTAAGGATTATCTGCAGACATGATACAGGTTTGGTGATCTTGTCTCAGGGAAAGAGGATGGAAGGGACGACATCTCAAGAATCTTTCCAGTACTATTTTCTGCAATCCAACACGTAAAACGGAGCTCCAAGTCCATCGCACTCAATTCTCTCACTTGCCTCAGCCACAGTAAGGATGTAATTTTTTTTGCAGGTTGATAATCACAGCTCTTTCTCCAGCTCCTGCTGGTTTTTACCAAGTTCAAGGTTGGCCTTTCTCCATCAGCTCCACTTGTCTGGACCCTCTCCGTTTTGCTCTTGACTGACATTAACTTAAAACTGTGTCAGTACGGAGTGATATTTTTATCCCTCCAACACAAACACATCTGCAATCTCTGTAAGCCTTTCACAGCCCACCCTGCTGTAGAACTCCTGTGCAGTAAACCGACCTAGCCCAGCTCTACTGACACAACCCTATATTCCCAAATCTAACTTTTCCCCCAAGAACTGGAGATGCTCCTGATACAAACAGACCCTTGCAGACTTCAGCATTCGGATACTGGATTTTGCTTCCCTTTCTTGAACAGCATCTACATTTCTCTCTTTCAGATTTGTCAGCACAGAGGGTGCCAAATACTTCTTTTTGAGATGAATATTTATTTTGGGTTGTATGATTCAGTATGCATTTTTAAAAGTTTTCTTCCATCTCATTCCACATTAACCCAGTTGGTTTCCCATGCAGCAGTCTTGTGAGAACACTTAGGCTTTTAACAGCTTCTGCTGTTTTCCTTGCTGCTTTCCTCCATGTTAGCACTGATTACAATTTTAATTTTAAATTCACAATTAATTAGCTGTGCCATTAAAAATGGTACAGCTAATTAGGTTGATAGGTTGTCATCAACAATAGATTGATAATCCAAAGCAAGTATGATGCTCTTTCACTGCAAGTCAAACTCTCTCCTATTTACGGAGGGCTCTGACTGCACGCCCATAGGTTTATCAGGGCCAAACTGACGGACAGAAAATGCACTGAATACATCAGGCCTCACACTAAAAAGTCCAAGCTATGAATCAAGATTCTGGGCAAGGGAACAGTTAAATTAGCACAGCTACATTCCTTCAGGATGTGAACTGATAACAGATGGTAACTCTCAAGACTTAACAATTCGTCTGGTTTCTTTCAAGCAATGGTTCTGCAATTTACAGGCGATGTGAAGCTGCGTTTGTGAATCAGTGTAACTCAAACACCCCTACTAATCATGTACAACACTACACACAGGCTTGTCCAAACACACACCCATTGTGAAGCACTGACAACTAAATGAATAAATACATCTTGCTAGAAGCTGGTCTCCTGACTCCCTTTGTCCTGAAGCTTCTGACACTTCAGCACAGGCATGTTTCATTTAACGTCATCACACATTTCACTTTGAATTCAGCCTCCTGTAAACTCAATTCCCACCTCCAAAGCATGACAAGATACTGCCATCAGAAAGTCAAGTTGCTCATTAAAAAGGGAAAATAATGAAGCTATTAGAAGTTTTTAATGACTCCTGTTAATAACATTAAGAAGCAACAGCATTAAGAACTGTCTAAAAAGGACAGAAGAGGGATAAAAGCCATTGCTGACATGAATTGGCTTGTGCAAGAAGATGCTGCTGTTCAATGAAGTGAGAGCGCACCTCTGAGAGAAGAGAGGCATTGCTCAGATAGCTTTCAGAAACAGCTGCAGAGCTGTCTCAGGTTTCTCATTTAAGATTTTCCTATAAAGCGAGTTCAGTCCTCTTGCGTTCTTTCCCAGAATATTTAGAACATCTAAACCCCACCAACTAATCTTATTAAGGCCCACCAGGCAAACACACACTAAATTCTAGCCCAACCAACAGGATGAGAGTCTCACAAAGACACAATCTCACCACCCTGGTTAACACAGTAAAGGGTTATACCATTTTATGTATCAGCAGCTTGTCACTGGCACAGCCTCACTCCTTCACCTCTGCTCTCACCCTCCAAACCCTTCCTAAGTGCAGCTCCAGACAATGCAACCCTATCAGTAACTAGACAATAAGAGAGTAAGAGAAGACAGGAAACAGCTTAAGGTACACAATGCAAGCAGTATCATCACTACAAGGGGGGAAATCCAAGCACATAATAACAGCTTAAATAACTTCATACAGAGTCACATAAGAAGCCTGGAAAGAAGCAGGAATTGAATCCTTGAACGTTAAGCTGTGTGCATTTAATCTCATCAACGTTTACCACTCCGTTTTCATATGTAAAGGAATTTTCTAAAGACAAATTTACCAATGGTGCTAAGTCATCACACCAGCAATACTTTTCCTCAACAGGTCACTTGCAGGTGAAGACTGAACAGTAAATACCCGTTACAGTAGAAATCCACTCATTGTTAAACCATTCACACAACCAGATAAATATGAAAACTCACAGGAATTCCTCTGCTCCTAAGTAACTGACTCGCTGTCAGGACAGTCTCAGTGTCAGTTTACTGTAAACAGGAGCTCCTTGACCACTGATGCATCTACAGGTCACAGTCCACATGAACAGGCCTTGAGATTTGTTTAAAACCACACTGAAAGCAGGGCAATCTGGTGGGTCATCACCTCACAGATCAATGTGTGGGGTTTATATTTAAGTAAGCTGAGGCAAAAATCCTATTACAAACAAACCCATGCTTTAGAAAGTGATTAATGCCTGTACTGTGTCAAACTGCTGTTAGAATCAGCCCTTTGGCAGCAGAATCTGTTCAGAGCACAGAGGATCCAGCTTGCCCCATACAGCTGATACAGTCTGAAGAGGCGCTGCGGGCAGCTCTTGAGCTGGGACTTGCAGAGAAGTGAACCATACTGTAAATGCCTCATTCTGAACGCAGAAGCAGCTGGGTGCTCAGAGGTACCTCATGCAGCCATCATTTCTTTCTTGGAGAAATCTGTCCAGCTGCAGCAGAGAGCACACCTAGAACATACGTGGTGCACCCACAGTCTGTGCATGAAGCGTTCCTGGAGTCTCAGGGTGTCCCAGAGTACAGTCAGTGCTAGCATCCCATCCAGGACACAGCATTCATGCAGTATCAAGCACAACCTCTTTTTCCACTTTGAGCTGGAAAGAAGGAAGGCTCCTGTTTTTCTGGAAGGTCTCTTTCTCTGGTCTGGCAATTGCCAGTGTGTATTTATTATGGATCAATATCTTACCACGGGGATAGAGAGATCAATGTGTCCAGGACACATCAGCCCTACCGGGTGTGCAGGCAGCCCACACGTGTGCTGAAGATCAATACCCTGGGGCTGCCTTAGGCCTGTGAAGCATTCCAACAGGAACTGGGATCAAATCCACCCCAGGACTAACAGAGCCTGGGCACACGAGATTTACTGTACACACCCACACATCTGTGTTCTGGAAACCAGAAACACCGCTTCTGCAATTATGTTATTTATGTTTTGGGGGTGGGTGCAGGGGGAGCAGGTTGCCCTTGCTATTTAACTGCTTTCAGACATTTCCAGGAAAGCATGGTGTCGACTGCTTGCAGATTACAAGTCTGCTGAGGAGATACTAACTATAATTTTCACTGACACTGGCTGTGCTGCTGAAATCATGGGACTATGCATACATGTCAAATTGACTAGAGCCTTGTACAAACACAAAGCCTTGGCTCTACTGTCATGTACATTTATGGTACCAAATGAATATTTTATGTGCAATACTAAAATAGTAACAATTTTGTCAGCAACCAGCAAAAGGGCCTCTGTAATTTTGGCATAAGCCTTCCAGCTCACATTGTAGTTCAAAAGAAAGCTTAAGTGCATGTTTATACTACAGTCCCAAACATAGCACACCGAGATATCTGAGCTATCGTTTCAAATCAGTCAGCATTAATAACTGAAACAGTGCCAACAGAGCTCAGCATGGACCAGCTCCTCTCCTCCCCAGCACCATGGTTATAATCCAAGTCTCAGGTAGCATCAGCCAGAGAAACCATGAAAGCTGAACCTGAAGTATTTTAGCCTTAAATTTCAAATTTAACACAATTGAGAATCAGTGTTTTCAGCAAGTAGGTTCTTAAAAACACACAGAACACCAGAAGGAGATTGTTACCACTTTAAGAGAGTGTACCTACAAATAGTCACAGATTTTTCTATTTAGACAACTCTTTGGGGTTCTACACCCTATTGTGCATGCAGTTCCCAGGACAAGCAGTCCTATGGAAATGGCACCCATTTGCCTTCAGAAATGTACAGCAGAGAAACATCTGAAGGTCAAAAATAAGAATGATCCCTGAGTTAGATAAATCTACTTAAATTAAAGTCATGCTCCAGAGGAAAAACAAAACCCAAAAACTAGTTGACCACAACTTAAGTGTGCACACTGATCTAGAAAGGGGAAAGAAAGATCACTAAACTTGAAGGAGAGGTACACTAAAAAGAAGAGACACTGAACTTGAAGCTTGAGGAAGGCAGATTTAGACTGGCCATTAGGAAGAACTTCTTTACAGGGAAGGTGGTGAGACACTGGAACAGGTTGCCCAGGCAGGTTGGGGATGCCCCCTTCCTGGAGGTGGTTCAAGGCCAGACTGAATGAGGCCTTGAGCAACCTGGGCTAGTGGAAGGCGTCCCTGGTCATGGCAGGGGGGTTGGAACTAGATGACTTTCCAACCTAAACCGTTCTGTGAACCTGACAGGGTGCTGGGCCATCTCATTTAAACTGCACTACAACCAGGTGATCCTTTGGGTCCCTTTCCAGCTGACATACTATGATTCTATGAACTCAGAATTTCTATTTCTATGATTTCACTTTTTGTGATACTCCCTCTTACATCTGAACATGAACATTTACTGTGCATGCTTTCCTCAACGAGTTTCCCAAACACAGCCTCTTTCACTGGAAGTTTTTTTTCCTTTGAGGAGTTCAGCTACCTGAGAGTAAACCCTGGAGAATCTGAAGGGCGGGGGGGGGGGGGGGGGGGGGAAATCTCCATTTCAGATTCAACACAGAGTCTGAGGCAAAGTCTTCATTAATTCAGTTTAAGCTGAACAGATTTTTTATGTCTCCAGCGCTATCGTGCATTAATGCCACATATGAAAAACAGGGTTTAAATTATTCAGAAGCATGAGGAAAGCAGTTCCTGCAGTTTCCAGGCCTCCTCCTTTTTCAGATTCATCGGGAAATTTTCCTACTAAATAAAAGCAAGCTAAAAAAAAATCTGCCTGGGATTCTGCAATCACTTCGCTGCAGCTAAGACGAAGCCAACAAAAATAAAGCTTGATTCAATTTGTTGAACAGAGCCTGACAGAAAACCCCTTTTGTGAGAAGGCTCCAGCCGCAGCAGGTCTGCTAATGACCGAGCATTCCTCAGGAAGCTTTGCACTGCTCCTTGCGATGCAGCCTTGGCATCGCTGAAGATTTAAGCCACCGACTTCACTGAAAAGACCCCAACTGGAGAAAAGCAGGGAGCAGAGAGGATCCATCTGTCAGTGTTTACAGCCTGGCAGCAGCGGTGTCACCGTGCAACGCGGGGCTGGTGTATTTGTTGTTTTAGATGACAGCTCTGGTTGATCAGGCTGTCACCATAGCAACTTTCACTAAGAACTCACAATGCACCCAAACGAACTCTGAGCTAAATTAACTTATTGCATGTCACCAGTGAGAAATGACTGTTCAGAGGTAATTTTCTGTACTAATATGTAATAGAGTTAACTCTCTAAATTGAATTAAATTAATTAAATGCCACTCCCAGTAAATCAGATTCTATTACACGAATGTTAAAAGAAATTAAAGATGTTTTAATAAAGATTACTAATAATAACTTAGTATTATTACTTCATTTTAATTCAAAAATTCTGCTCAGTTTATTTTAGACACATGTCTTCCCCCCCCCACTAGGAAGTAATACCTAATCATTCCACATACATAACACACATTTACTTCACATGGATGTGCTTAGACTCACCCAAAAGAAGCAACACCAGCATTTTAAGGATGGTTCATCTAGCTTGGTTCGATACATCACACCTTGTGTCTCACACACACACTTAAACTCTAGGTAAATTGACACATCTTCAATGATTGAGTCTAGTTTCTACAGAGCTTCATTTCTGCTTTCTCCAGGGGAAGGGGGAAGAAAGATTTTTGGCAGTAAATCTGAGTAGAAAGAAGGAAGAAAATACCATGCCTGTTGAGGCAGGTCGCAAAAATAACAGCTCTTTAATGGCTTTACAGATCTACTTAATAATATATTATTAACTTCGTTTTTTAAAGTAGTTTCTTGCACATTAGAGCAGGATGGTCAGCTGAGAGGGAAATCTAAGATGCCCCTAGTTCCCAGTGTGAAAAAAGGGCAAGTTCTAATTATCAACTAATGGTATTAATGCTGCCGTGATGACCCCGACTTTATCTTTAACTCTTATTAAAAGTCTTGCCAAGATACTTCAGGCAAAAATGAGCCCTATCTAACATCTTTCAGAACTACAAACCACATTATTACTCTACTTTTCACACACACTCTGTTCAGGCACAAGAAAGCAGCTATTAACAGCAGGGGGAGCACGTGGTATTGTCATATCTGCCACTGGACATGGCGGTGACAGTGACGTCAGCCCAAGCACCAGCTTCAGTTCGAGTTCTGTTAAAACACCCACAGGAAAGTCAATAATTTCATTAGAAGAATACAGTAGAAGTAGGTGTTTTAAAACATTTTCTCAGCATCAACTCAAAAACCAGGCACAAAAAGAAACGTGAAAAGCAAGGGTGAAGCAAAGCAGCACCAACGTAAAGGAGCTGAACAAGGTCAGGTTACAACATCCCATCTGCATGCCAGGTAGCAGTAAACTGTGATTATGGTTTATTGTTACTGTCTAAGGTGTCACCCAGAAATTTTAAGTTAGATTTTTTTTTTCCCCCCTTAAGTCTTAGCAAGTGTAAGGCAGCAAATCAAGGTCTTCATATTTGAAAAGGTATTTTGGTATTCAAGGACCAAACTCAGGAAAGACTGTGTGGGCTCATGGAACTGGCTTAGTTCTCCTAACACTCCATAAAAATCAATCTGAACAGACAGGACACAGTATACCATCAAGAGATAGGAGAATACCTTATCTAAGATACAAGTAATTTAGTGTTTTGGAATCTTTATCACATTTTCAAATTGCATTTGATAAAAGCATGGCTCTTATACTTCCAAAACTCTCCAGAGTTTTAGTTCTGTATCAATAAACAAAACCATCTTCGTTCTCTACTTGCCTTCTCTTTATTTTTCAGAAGAAAACAATCATCTACAGGTGAAATTCTGAAAGATTTCCTTTTTTGTCATGCTTTCTCTCACCATAACAGAAGCTCTTCTTCAATGTGGAGAGACTTTCAGGGCAGAAGTCTCTTTGTTGAAGTGGGAGTGACTTAATGAGCTTCCCAGTGAGATCTAAGCACTTAGAAACACAGTCTTTGCAGCTACTCAAACAAAAAGACCAACCACAAACTCTGCAATGGAATTTAGAAGAAGGACCTTTTCCCAGGCACCATGAAAACAAACCAAAGCTGTAATATTAGAAACCAAAAAGCCATCTCTTTGAAAAAGCTTTTCTGAATAAGCCAGGAAATTATCCCAAATGACCACAGTGAGAAACAAAGTTTTCCAGTACAAGCCTCATTTACCTACAGTAAGAGCACAGAAACTTGACCTGGCTGAGAGCTCAGCTGCCTGTTGTGCTGGAAAAGCGGAGGGTACAGTAGCAAGAAGTGGTCAGGAGCTAAAAGGTCACCTTATAGCAAGTTTAGTGTACAATACAGAGGAAATGTCACAAATGTCTTGGACAGAGCTACAGACAGGCTGTGCACACTAAAAAGTAGATCACAACAGTAAGGCAAAAGCGATTTCTGAGAAGTACAGTGAAGGAAAAGCAAGGCGGAGCCCCAGGTTCTGGAGTCTGCTGGTCGTCACAGGACAAAAAGCAGTGATGAACATGGGCCCACAGTCTGGTTAACTCTTTCTGGGATGGAAGAGCTAAACAACTGAGATGGCTGAAGACAACCTCCCAGTTAATTTCCTGCTGTGAGTGTTGGACAAGGTAAGAAATAACTATATGACAAGGAACAAAATGAAATCATTCCTCTTGAAAGATGGCAGATAGCAAGATATGAATTATGATGGAGCCCCTGTCTGCCTATTTCACTCTGAAGATTTTCCACTTGTTGAGGAGAGAGTCACTGCTCAGATGCCAGAGCAAATGGAAGGGAAGGACCTCCCTCTTATGTACATCAGAACAGAATTGAAAACACAGCAGGACAGCCTCCCACCTCCAGCACAGTCAGGAAGTTTGCTCACCATTTATCAATCAGACCTAAAAACCACTGCAGCAGAAACCCTTGGGAAAGTAACAGTTAGATGTATACCTCAGAGACCTGCAGAGACAAAATCATGAGCCATCAGAAAGAAGAGAGAGGAGAAACTGTTAAGAAGAAAATCCACATTGTCAATTCAAGATCCTTATAGAATTAGGGAAGAGGGCATCTGAAATCTAGGAGGCTTCTTAAAGCAAGCTGAGTTCAGGGACAGCCAATGAATGAGAAGGATAAGCAGCAGCACTGTGAGGAAACAGAACTGGACAATGGAGTGAGCCTGAAAGGCATCAAAAATAAGCCTTAGATTTTACTTGTAAACAGCAGTAGTGAGGTTATAGTTGCAGAGGTTAACTCAGGGGTTACTTACTAATCCTCCAATTACAGATGCTGCATTTAGAAAATAATTCTGGACTAACTGGAAGTGCTTCTAAAGAGAAGAAACATAAATTATCATGGTTTGAAAAACAGCTTGAAAACACTAGCATGAGGGAAAACTGAATGGGCTGTTAAGTAAAAAAGAAGATACACAAAGAGGCCCCTGCAGAGGAGGGGAAAGATCTGCTCTCTACATACTGAGCAAATCAACCAAGGAAGAAGAGGCTTAAGTTACAGGAAGGACTGTTCAGGCTGAGTACGAAGACCACTATTCAACAATAAACAAAACTGCTTTCAAGAACATCTGTTGGGCTCATCTAACAGTGGGGAGGTGGAGAAGACAATCCCTTCTTGCTCATCTAAAGGGATGTAACTAGCCTTAGGATTCCAAGACTTCAATGTGGCATTTGAATTTTTAATGGAGTTGAGGACTTGTCAGTTCTGGAGCTCAGTAACTCAGGTGCTTCAAAACAAAAGTTTGTAAGAGCCTGTCTGGCCTTGGAAAGGTGAAAGGTCCAGCTCCATAAAGACTGCTGGAAAAATAAAAGACAGCAGAAGCAGCCAAATTGGCAATGATGTCAGAAACATTAACAGCATCCTGAAAACAGGAGGACAGATCTTCAGGAAACTCTGTGATAAGACAGGGGAGAGCTACTTCTGTTAGCATGGGAAGGGGTAACCAACAGCTTGTCTTGAGTTCAGTTGCTCCCCTTGGGCAAACAGTAATAAAAGTTGCTGACATGCTCAGGGCAGCTGAGGAGTTTCCAAAGCATTTAGTGGCGCTATTAAACACAGGTCCCACAAGACTGCTTAGCATGAGCCACTGCTGCCATGCCACAAAGCTAGGGCAGGATGCCTAAAAAGAAAATCACCTCCTCTCATGGTGATCTTGGACCTACAATCAACCTCATGAGTAACCACCTCTTAGCATGCTAATGCACACAGCACTGCCTAAACCAGTTCAGGAAGAACCTGAATGATGAGATGCACGATGCAAACCCAACCAGAATGCCATGGAGCATTTACCACTGTGAGCTGGTTAAACAGATATTTTAAGTAGTCCTGTAGGATTTGTAAAGTATGGGCTACCACCTTCAACAATTCAGGAAAAGCATTAAAATAAGCTAGCAAAACACAGGGAAGTCAAAAGGCAGCCTAGGTTCTCACAGTAGAGGAATGTCAACACCAGACAGTCAACAGGAGAACACATGGTCCCCCAGGCCAAAAGCTTTACACAGTGTAAAAGAATCAAAACACATTTTCATTCCCTTTGTTTTCCCAAGATAACTCTTTGCAGCATTTGTAGAGTAACTACCCCAGGAGCATGTACTAGTGTTACAGTTCAAAGCCGGTTTCATCCTTCCCAAGAAAGGATCAAGCCACATCAGAAAACTGTCATAGATCTCAGTACTCTCTGTATCATTTCCTGATGAACCTCTCCAAGCTTATGGTTTGCAGCCCTTGTAGATAGAACAGAACAGAATAAACCAGGTTGGAAGAGACCTTCAAGATCATTGTGTCCAACCTCGCATCCAACACCACCTAATCAACTAAACCATGACACCAAGCACCCCATCAAGTCTCCTCCTGAACACCTCCAGTGATGGCGACTCCACCACCTCCTCGGGCAGCCCATTCCAATGGGCAATCACTCTCTCTGTGTAGAACTTCCTCCTAACCTCCAGCCTAAACTTCCCCTGGTGCAGCCTGAGACTGTGTCCTCTTGTTCTGGTGCTGGTTGCCTGGGAGAAGAGACCAACCTCTGCCTGTCTACAACCTGCCTTCAGGGAGTTGTAGAGAGCAATGAGTTCACCCCTGAGTCTCCTCTTCTCCAGGCTAAGCAACCCCAGCTCCCTCAGTCTCTCCTCATAGGGCTTGTGCTCCAAACCCCTCACCAACTTTGTTGCCCTTCTCTGGACACGCTCCAGCAAGTCAACATCTTTCCTAAACTGAGGGGCCCAGAACTGGACGCAGGACTCAGGCCTAACCAGTGCAGCATACAGGGGTTACATCTGTATGCAATGCAAGCCTCCCTCAGGCAGTAAGATGATAATCTAATAATGGAAAGTGGTCAGCAGGTACGACAAAGGTGAGAGGCTTTCATGGAGAAGGCACCCCAAGCAGCCAACAGAGCTTCCCACAGAAGAATGGCCTAAGCAAGACAGTCCTCAATGCAGACAAGAAACTGCCTTCATGTACATGTTTCTTCAAAAGAAGGGCAAAATGGATGACAGACTTCAGAAAGCAAAGTGAGAACCACACTGACAGAATAGGTGAGCTGTGCTATATAGCTCTACATTTCTGACTCTGCTGAGTGGGTAAGAAAGCTCAGAGGTGCAGGGTGGGTGTTGTGTCTCTCACTCTCAGTGGATACAGAACAGTGGTGGCAATGTTAAAATTGTCTCTAGTACTGGGGCATGTATGCCTTGATGGACGAGTATCAAGACAGCATTCCATTTGTAACTGGGAAATGATTATTTAATAAGCAGACCAGTGGAAGAGCAGAATATAAGTCTGTGTCTGAGCTGCTGTGATGCCGGAGTGCAGCAGTTTGACCATTTGACAGCCTTCAAGTTTAAATATGCTGCATGAGGCAATGCCCAGGACTGCAAAAGGGCCCTATCACAGGGTGTGAAAGCACAGGCTGTGGGCAGAGAAATGACCATAAACCAGATCTGTCTGATCAAAACCAGTGCTACTAGCATTGCATGGCTGTCTTCAAATTGACATTCTAGAATATGAAGCTGTCAACAACTGTGCTGGGAATTGGTTTTTGTTTTTCAGAAAGCAAGGCAGGGATTTATCTGAGAGGCACTACCACCAAGGGGCATCCTGACAATTGGCTCTGGATGAGAAAAGCCAAACTGGTGTTATCCAATTTGTTCTTATTCTCTCTTCACTGAGTACTCTTGTAGAGATAATGTCCCAGGCTTGAAATTTGTTTGACACTGGACAATGTAAAGAGACATGTGATGAAAGCATGTAGTCCTACAGGGTTTCAGCCCTTACAACATTTAGAGCATTTGAAAAATACTTTCAATCAACCGCGTCTCATGTCTGAAAGCTCTCATTTTCACCCCACTTGAAAACTAAATATATACAGGTCAGGCTGCAACCATCCTCAATCTGATAAGCCCAGATCATTTCCTAATTGAGGAGACAGAAAAGGCAACCACACAGAAGACTAGAGCAATATTCTGTCTGTGTCTTATAAGCACACGTCTAAATTTGCATGGGGGCAAACTACAAGCAGCTACCTCGAAGGAGGATAAAAACTACCTCTGAGGATTATTGGGAATATCAAAGATCTGACTTGAGCCCTTGCCTACTTTGCTATTCCCAGCCAAGGAAGCTGCAAAGCTCACAAGGCAGCCACTGCACAGCCCTCGAGGTGCTTACTGAAGCACTAAGATGAAGAGGCACCTCTAGCAACTACACTGAAGCACTCTGCATCTCTTCAGGAGGCAACTGCCTTGTAGCACATTAGGAAGAATATCTCCCATGGTTTCTGGTTTCTTTTCAAATAACCCTAGAGTTTTGTGTTTGTTTATCTATAAGAGATAAAGGTTTTTGCTAACAACCTGTACTGATTGCTTTGGTGCCTCGCTGTCTGAAAAGTGTGTGTTGGAAAGCAAAAGAGTTTACAGCCTCACAAGAGCTACAGAAGACTTAAACATTCAGAACAGTCAATCCTTGGTTGCAGGGCTCAGAGTGTCCAGCTTTCACAAGCCCTCCCTTCTACAAAAAGACACCCATTTTCAATGCCATAACTACCTCTAGTTGGACAGCTCTGACTAGCAAAACAGCAAGACCCACCCAGAAAATGCTCACAAAGCTAAACACAACTTGTAAAGATTATCCATAAACTTACTTGCAATATTAAAACTTTCTCCTTCACTTCCTAATGGAATGTTGGAGTAAGATACTCCTAACGTTGCTTACACTTGTGAAAGCAAAAGGTGTGTTAAATAGCACTGAACTACTACCACCAGAAAGTCCAGACAGCTTGCCACCTGAAATAATAAGCAGGAATACAAAGTTTTTCAGTGTGCTAGTCATCACCAAGCCTCCCAAAGCTCATTCTTCTTGCTTTGTCCCCTTGAATATGCAAATTTCTTCTCCTGTTTACTTTGATCTTTTTGTGTTTTCTACTCCCTTTCACTCATTACTATGGCAGGGACTCTACAAATGATCTTCATACTCTGTTCTTTGCAGATTGAAAAGTCATAATTACTTCTCTATCAGAGAAGTGATAAGCTATAAGCCAGTCAGCTATAAGTAGAACAAATTCATGTTTGTTTAAGGACACTCACAACAGCAAAACAAGACCATGATAACGTTTATCAGAAAGAAAACAGCCGCGTGTTGTAAAGCTGTAACGTATGGCACTGGGTTATCATTAGGTTATCAAATGGCTGCATATTAAGGTCCAATTGAAGAACTTACTACAGAGCTGCCCCTCCTTCTGCAATGATGATTTATGGCACATTTTGTCACCACAATGTTGAGCAGCTCAGTGCAAACACAGCACTTAGCTAACAAGATGGCATAGGCAGATATTCAAGCATAAGCTATAAATACTCCAATGAGTCAGAGGTCGCAAGTCTGTTGCAAATCACACCTGGTTTGTAGGCTGAAACACATTTCCTAATCTTAGGTTAAAAACCTCTGCTGGTTCCTACAGTATGACACAAACTGGAAAAACTCAAACCCTTTTTGTGTTACACACTATGTGAATTCCACTCTAGAAAGTTTAGTTCTACTCTAGAAATTCTAGTTCTCTACAATGTTTTCTCTTCTTTCTCTAGCAAGTTTTGCTTCCTTTTTTCCTATGGAACTACTATTGAACATCAATAACATCTACCACAGTCAGAAGGAGCACATTATCAGTGTACACAAAACTGGGCTTTTGTATGAATAAAACTGAGTTTAGGTTACAGGGAGGCAATTCACACCCAAACCAGTACAAGCAGAGAAAAATCTCAGTGGCCTATTTGAGCAGGGTAAGTAAACAATCAATTTAAACCTATGCAACACTTTACATGGCTGACTTGGAAATGAACATAGGTGGTTTTCAAGAAAGGTATGTCACTACTACTGCCACAACAGGGAACAGGATCTCAGATCTTTCCATTCTTTACACTTTCTAACTCCCATTTATGGTAGTTGACCACCTTCTTCCAGATAAAGCATACAGTAGTGGTCATAGTAAAAAGGGTTGTACAAATCTTAAAAGGCACCTGAAGAAAGCATGCCAGCATTTGTGACGCCACAAATGGTCCATCAAGCAACCACATATTGTGAAATATTTTCTCTTAAGTAAGATGTATTAAAGTGTCTACCTTGGTAGGATAATCTCAGTTTGCAGACAACCTTCCTGACTCTGCAGGTTGCACATTAAAATCCTCATACAGCGAACAGTCCCCAGACACCTGGCACAGACAAATGGGGGGAGGAGAAAGCTCCAGAAACAGACCACAGCAGAAGGGAATGAATGCTGCTTAGCTCAGCCCCACTGTACCACTCTAACAGTGCTGGACAGGCTGCTGAAGCCTGGGGTTATCACAGTTACTCCAGGTCCTGCAGCCCTGCTCTATCCCCTAGGCAGTGAGCTGAATTTCCCATTCTTCCTTGGAAAACATCTCTCTTCCTGGTCCCACACCATGAGCATGCTAAAGACAGACCTACAAGGATTGCCAAGTTGAAAGAGGCAGAGACTGAGCATCTCTCTGCTTCGGGTAAGAAGATACTTTCCAGACTAACATTTCTAATCAAATATTTACCAAAATCTTTTCTCTGCTAAACTAAAAAGTGATGTACACTTAACTCTTTACTTCTGTGTTTGCAGATTTAACACTTCTCTTCGTTGTAGGTGATGCTGGAGCACCGGATGCTTTGCCCTTCCGTTACCGTGGTGGACGTCTGAGTACCAAAGCATTGAGTCTATTTTATACCAGCACTGCAACTTCATTTTAGACAAAGTGCATAGAATTCAGCTGGGATGAAAATAAAGCAGCCAAGGACCTGATCACCTGTGTTCTGACTAAACCTGCAGCAGGATGGCTAAATGAAAAGAAAGCTTTTGGCCTCAATAGCATTTATCACAAGCAGAGCTCTCTTCAAAGTCCCCTGCAGTTATTAAGTAAAAGCCATTTACCATACCAGTGACTATTTACCATACAGTACAAAACTCTTACTGGTAGTTACAGCTGAATGTTTTCATTACAAAAGCCTTTATACACCAAGTTTCTTTATCAAGTGCCTATAAACTGGCAAGAATTTACACACTTAAAATCAACACTAATGGGCTGTGCTCAACAGTCCCAGTCTCCAAAAATTACCATAAAAGAACAGTAAGGTGGAAGCACAATGCCCAGCATGCAATAAAAACATGTTCATTTCCCACCTCATCTAATTCTGCAGTGCTCCTCTCCAGTTGAACAGGAAGACTACTTTCATTTGTTTTCAAGTAATTGAGAAACATTTCAGCTACTTATCAGCTCTTCAATCTTTTTTCCTTTCACACATTCCCTAGAATTGTTGCCAACAGGGTATTTATAAAAGATTCAGCCTAACAAAAGGACTCTGGCAAACAATGTTGCAGGGGAAAAAAAATAATTAGAAACTGAAGAAGCTGTTCTGTAGAGAAGACTGAAAGAGTTGGATCCTTGCTTAAACAGAAAGGGAAAAAAAAAAAATCATTTAAGTTGTTTAAATAGAGAGCAGAGCTGTGTAAGGGCACACTTCCTACCCCTGCACCAGTAACTCCAGCAGCAGCCACATACCTTTCCTCTATTGGTGGAAATGCTTGTTTATTTTGGAAGGGTTTTGTGCTCCACATCACAAATGGAAACATTCAGCTTGCTCTGAGGCCTCAGAGCAATATTTAACTGACAACATACCATATACACACACCCACAGGAAACCTCTTTCCTCCTCAGGAGTTTCTCTTTCCTGAGGCCTCACCAGCAACTCCACACACAACAGCCAGTGTCCTGTTAGAGTGAATTATAGCTACACATAAACACAGCACCAGCCAATTACTGGCTAGGACAGTATCTCCACATTTTCCACCATGCTGGAGAAAGAAATTAACATCTTAATATTAACTAAAAAGCCTAAAAAGCACCTTGATCACACATAGGTTCCTAGTACAGAACAAGCTAATCGAACAGGCAAACTTTTCCTGCTGCTTATCAAGCATCACCCTTTGGCCCATCCTAGATACTCCTTCAAAAATGCTGCTGAGAGCAAACTAGAAATGGTATAAACACGTTGTCTGCAATCAGCTGAAAAACAGAAGCTGAAAATTCTTCCCATAGCCCATCTCCAGCTGCACAATTTGATTTCTCCAACAGGACCCAAACATTGTAAGGATTCTCCACTGAATCATAAACCAAGAGTTCTGCTAGGAATGAAGCCAAGGTTTAGTGGTCATGAGGTGTTAGGGGACAGGTTGGGCTTGATGATCTTTGAGGTAGTTTCCAACCTTATTGATTCTATGATTTATCTCTCATTGCTGTAGCAACTCAGCTGCAGAACTGAAGGACACATACACAAAATGAAACACTAAGTGACCACAGACAGCTGCATTAACTCAGTTATTGAGATCTTACCTACCCAAATCTGGCGATAGGAACATTCTGCAAAAGGTTCCATTCCAGCCCAGTTTTAATCTTTGAGGTAATACTGCCATGCAGTACCTGCTGCAGCCACTCTGCCCAGTTTTACTGTGGCAATCCTGTCTTTACAATTAATTTAATTGCTGTGTCCCAGATATGGAATAAATTAACTGAAGTCAATGATAATCCCTGTGTTGCCTTTTAGTTCTAGTAGCTTTTGTCAGTCAACCTTGAAAATGTATCAAAATAAAACACTTGGTGCAGAACTGTGTGGAAGTTCAGCATCAACTTCAGCTATTCTATGAAAAAGTTCTGCCAGTTTTTTCCTCTCATGAATTTAGAATTAGTATTGTCTGTATTTTAAGACATCCCTGCTGCCTCTCATAAGCTTGTGCTCAGCCCTCCTAAAGATAAGTGTAAAAGAATAGTATCATAAAATGGGGGGGGGGAATTACATTCCCACAGACCAACCTTAAAAGCACCTCACAGTTGCCCACCAAAGGACATGAAAAGGAAGATCATCCCAGCAAACAACATGAAAAGGAAAATCATCCATATGACTGCAAACGACCATGATCCCTTGCACTGAACACACACAGGAGAGGTATGGTCCCTCTGCAGGCCAGGTCAGCGCCTTCTAGTAAAGCCTAACTACAAAAACATGCATAACTGCTTCTGGCAGATCACAGAATCACAAACTGGTTTGGGTTGGAAGGGATCCTTTAATGGTCATACAGTCAACCCCCCTGCTGTAAGCAGATGAATCAAAATCCAGAACTGCCTAATCTGTATCATGACTAACTGCATTTGCTGTTGTCTTCTTCCCAATTCATATTTACAGCAGTAGCAAAAGATGTTGAAACAGAAAGATAAGGTGGGAGGGGGCAAGCAGCAAACAGATGGAGAAAGACAGTCCCTCCATTTGAAAGAAACAACCTAAAAACCCGGAGCTACTGCCATGCTACTTTTAAAACCTTAAACCCGACATTTTCAAGGAATGAAAAACAAAGCTGTAACAACAAAGGCAGAAATAATAACATCCCACAGAGAAAAGCAAAGGCTCTGTGTTTCAATATTAACAGAAGTAAGAGCCACTGCATCAGCTTGTGAAAATGAACTTAGTTACTTTGACAGCAAAACACATCTGCCACTGAAATATGATATTAAAAAGTTATTATCATCCGTTCTACAACAGTGAAACCTTTTCATGCAGCAATGAGCTGATAGAGAACAAACATGTAATACTATGGAAACAGAAATGTTCTGCTTAGATAGAAATTGCTCTGCTGTATCTTAATTCCAAGGGTTGGTTTTTTTTCCATGTACTTCAAGATTTTAAGGGGCATAGCTACCTCTGCTGCTCTACTGTTGCAGACCTTACAGGGCAGATGTGACAGAACTTAAGAGTGGTATTTACTGATTTCAGTTTGTACCTAAGAAAAATTTGGAAAGGAAGGGACAGAGCTTCAGTAAATACTTTGTTATGTAGTTCATTCTGTAGAATTCAGTATTACTGAAGCAATGCTTAATTTCTGCTGTATGAATCCATCATAAGTGTTTGAAACATAAGTTGTTTTGTCAACCCCATATGTTACGCTTGGCTCTTCTCTAGCTCCCAGTCTTTGGGAATCTGGGAATCTCTACTTGCTGTCTGCCACCTAATTACCCACCAATAAATAACTGTGCATATTAATTCCTTCAGAACTGCTCCACAGGCCTCAGTTCTGTGTGGTACCATAAAAGTCAAAGGACAGGCTAGATAAATTAACCATTAGCCAACAGCTGCAGGGGAGAGGCATTACTCCAACTCTCTTCCTCATCCTTTTAGGCCACACCTTCAGGAACAGGTCTAGGGCACCCAGGAGTTCACTGCCCCAAAAAGGATAGTGCCTTGCTTATCTCTGCTGCCTCCTGAACCATGCTGCTAAGCAGCTCAATTCACTTACCAAGCAGAAAACCCACACAGGAAGAGGAAAAAGGCAGTGGGGGAAATAGCTTTCTCCTATGTTCAATGACACTGTGTTTACTCACTAAATTGAGTTTTAACTGTGCAAGAAAGGGAAGAGACTTACCTTTTTTGGTGGCAAACAGTTGCCTTTCAAATAGATAAATAACTGCTAACAACTAAATGGAAAACTACATCTGTCTTGACATGAGACAAAAAAAGATGATCTATGCTGTGTTGTACTTCCCAGAAATTTAATCCATATATTCTTGTCCAAAAGCTGCTACATGCTACCCAGCAAGATAAACAAAGAAAAACCCTGTGCTGAGAATCCCACATTGAGTCAACTCCTCCAACAAAGCGACAAGAACAGAACTACCCTTGTGAAATATGCTCTCTCCATTAAAAACACCACAAAGAACACAAAGTGAGCCCATTTTTAAGAAACAAGCACAGGGAAAACATCAAATGCTTCACAAAGAAAAAATGTGAATTTACCTTTGGTTTTTTGTTCAGCAGCCTGAAAAGAAGAGAAGAGGAAAACAAATCAACTACTTGTCAATATTCAAAATGATACCTAATAATTACAGGGCTGCAAGGCCTAACTTTCTGTAGAAACTGCTTACATAAATCAGGCTTCAGCTGCAGTTAAGGGTTGGGGAATGTTAGTTTCACTCCATGCATTAGGAATAGAAGCATGGCTACTCTTGTCTGAAGGCAAAAGCAGATGCCAAAGAGGCTGTATAAAACATAGAAGGCAGTGTGACAGCACCCCCATCTACCCACCCTGCCTTCTGTCACTTGTGAGGTTCAGAGGCCTCCTGAACCAGTGTTTATGGCATTTTTAACAGCCAACAGAATTAACTCCTGTGAATTGGTCCAGTACCCCTCTGAACCCACACACATTACTGAAGTGACACATTAACTGCACATTTTATGAAGACTCCTCTTTTTTTTTGTCTCTTTGCAATCAACCCAATTCTGGGCTTTTCATGACACCAAATTTTTACAGTGGAAAAGACAGCAATCAGTTGTGCCCTGGCTTAACACAGCCTGCTCTCACAAGCCATATCCTAAGGGATGGTTAAGATGAAAACTGTGTAATCCAGAAAGAGGCAGAAGGCAATGTGCAGTGGCCTGGCAACCCAGTCCCTGCAGTATCAGTTGAGACTCATCCAGCTCACTTTGCATTGAGGCCGAGCAGGAATGCTCACGTGGCGGGGCTGTGGGAGCAGTAACCCAACATCAGGAGATGGTGAGCAGCTTGGGGAGCGCTAATGAACTGTCACAACTGCTTTTGCAGAGGTTCTCTGACTGCAGCCTCCCTGGAAGTCGACAAGATTGCTCACTTGTGTCAGAATTACTCACAGAAAGAACGGCTCCAGGATCACCACCTGCACCTCACACACAAAAGTGAATAATCATTGAAATCAGGAACATGAACAAACCTTTTTCTGAGCACCTTCCTTCTTTTTCTTTTCTTCCTGCTTTTTCTTTTTCTTTTCTTCCATCAAATGTTCCTCTTCTTGTGTTTCTTGTTCTTTCTCCCTGACAAGAATAAAGATTGGGAAGAGCTTTTCACTCAGAGGAACTTTATCTAGGAAGGTAAGTAACCCACACGTATATTGCTGACTTTCTACAGCTCCTCTCTGAAAAAGCTGCTCTGAATGCTGTAATCGAAGCATTTAAAACCCCCCACCTGTTCAGAACCTGAACCCAATGACAAATAAAGCAATGAAAACTCAGAAAGAATAGGTTTACTTTGGAGCCTCTTTCCACAATCTAACCCACTGCTTAGTATTAGCACGTTCTAGGGAAAGAAAGTTTAAAACTCAGAAGGGAAAATGAGAAAGAAAAAAAAACCAAAGACAATTACTACAGGTTCTGCTGGCTGTCAGCAGCTGATTCACAATGTACCTTAAAGATCAGGAGCAAGCACATTATTTTCCAAATGGTGCTCTGGTTTTGATCAAACACATGCTGTAGTCATTTCTCGAGGAGTTGTAAACAATTTCCATGTTGTTCTCAAAGAGCTGTAAGCTAAGGGCCAGATTAATTCCAATCACTGCATTTTGTGCTCAGCCTAGAAATTCCAGCTGAAGAATTTGCATGAACACAAAACCACCCTGCTCCAATAGCATCTGGGTTAAAATTTAACCTGAGTTGTTCTAAATCAAGAAGAAACATCTATGTGAACCTCACCGTCTATGCTTTGTCCACCACCATAACTAATGGTTGTAACAATGAACCTCCTCAACCTCCTTCCAAATAAATACCAATGCTAATAATTCATTTACTTCTCTATTTTACCTTCCTTGACAGCTCTTCAGGTCTTGATACTATTTCAGCCTTACAGACCTTCCAAGTGGGCTCAAACCGTTACTGTTATCATTATGTTTGATGTGTTCCAATTATTCCCTGAGATCACTTTTAGACTCATTATTGTTTTACACTTAACTTGCCCAAGCCCACATTTCCCCTCCCCCCCCATTATTGCTTTACATTTAACTTGCCCAAGCCCACATTTCCCTTCCCCTCCCCCCCCCCCCTTTTTTTAGTTTGGATTTTGTTGTTGTTGTTGTTAAAAAAGGTCTTTTCAGTTGTAAGTGTCTTTGCTCAACTGTTGTTTTATCACAACAGATCTGCAGGAGGCTGGGAGTGGGGGGAGACAAACATATTCTTTACCTAAAAGGGAAACAGACCCTTCAGATTTTGCACTGTTGTGTCTTCAAACATTCCCCACGGAGCATTTTGCCTTTAAACTGCTTCTTTGATTTTCCTTTTAACAAGTTTGTGCATTCTTAACAGTTTCCCTTCTCATAAAAGAAAGAATATTGTAGTTTGGTTTGTTTTGTTCTCCAGTGTTGCCTGTTGAAGGGTGTTCTGGTGTTTGGCTTTTTCATTTGCCAGCCAATACTGATTTTGGTCACTGTAGATGCTTTAAAGCTTACAGAGATCCTGCACAGTGCTCCAGACTAAATCAAAAGCAGCTTCCCCTTCCTTGTGCCCCCAAAACAGTAAACACTGCAGTAAGCAATCCTGAGGACTAAACATGGGTGTTAGTGCCCTTTTAGATACTTCACAGCACTTGGACTATTTACAGAAGTGCCAGATCTGGCAAGACCCAGAGTTTGGAATAGTAGCTGGAGGTCAGGCACATCTGGAAGGGCTTGGGGCACAACTGGGGGACAAAATATCAATAGTAGCATTAGATCTCTCTATTTTCAACACTGAATCACCTTCTGTCATGACCAAATGTTTATCACCAGCACGACTGCTCAACTCAATTTCAAAGGGCCAGCTTTCAAATATTGTACTGTAAACCAACATGTAAGAAACATTTGCTTGTAAGAGCTGCAGGTGGGTATCTGCAACAGGCACTTAACATTGCACTTAAGCAAAGGGCACTGAAAGCTGTACTTTGAAAAGAGGTATTCTAGGACTTCTCAAAAAGTGGTGGCTTACATTGCCAAAAGAAAGAGTTGAAATCATTCCAGATTTGAGTGGAGAAGAAGTCCCCACAGTTTCAGTGACTACAAAGAAACAACATCCAGTCCATTCATCTTTAGTGCTCCCGACCTGAGCCCATTCACCTCCACAAAGCTCATGCCTTTGAGTGAGCTCTCCCAAACTGTCAGACTGTTGCCAAGAGAATTTCTGGCCTTTGTTGTTTGTTTTAAATCTGGTAAATGAAACCAGTCACTGAAAAATAAGGAACTTTCTGATTTCTTCTTGGGAGTACTTAAGAAAAACCGTAACATTGCAGCAATTCCAGAAGACATTTTCATCTCTTTCAAGAGTCAGAAAAAATAAAAATCCACCCATCCCTCAGAAAACAAATAAACAACAAATAAACCACCACAAAAATACCCCAACACCATGGTCACCCTGCTTAGCTTGCAGAGTTAATTCTTTAAGCTCTGACAGTACATGTTTCCCACATGTCTTCTTAGGCCTTTTTAACACCAAGTTCCTTTCACAGAATCATGGAATCCCAGGTTGAAGGGCCTCAAGGATCAGCTGTCCAATCTTTCTTGGCAAAAGCATGGCCTAAATAAGATGATCCAGCCCCTGTCCCACAAACCCTTAAGCATCCAGCGTCAAGGATGAATTTTCATTACCGCCAAGGCTTAATCACTCAGACTGGACTCATAGTATCTATCAGTCAGGGTTGGAAGGGACCACAAGGATCATCTAGTTCCAGCCCCTCTGCCATGGGCAGGGACACCCCACACTAGATCAGGCTGGACAGAGCCTCATCCAGACTGGGCTTAAACACCTCCAGGGACGGGGCCGCAACCACCTCCCCGGACAACCCATTCCAGGGCTTCACCACTCTCATGGGGAAGAACTTCCTCCTCACATCCAGCCTGAATCTCCCCACCTCCAGCTTCGTTCCATTCCCCCTAGTCCTATCACTACCTGAGATCCTGAGCAGTCCCTCCCCAGCCTTCTTGTAGGCCCCCTTCAGATACTGGAAGGCCACAATTAGGTCACCTCAGAGCCTTCTCTTCTGCAGACTGAACAGCCCCAACTCCTTCAGTCTGTCCTCATAGGAGAGGTGCTCCAGCCCTCTGATCGTCCTCATGGCCCTTCTCTGGACATGCTCCAGCATCTCCATATCCCTCTTGTAATAGGGGCTCCAGAACTGGAGGCAGTACTCCAGGTGGGGTCTCACCAGAGCTGAGTAGAGGGGGAGAATCACCTCCCTTGACCTGCTGGCCACACTTCTCTTGATGCACCACGAACATTTCAATTTCCAGTCTTTCTGCCCTCTGAAGGTGGCTCTGTTCTGCCATTTCCCAAGCACTGTTAGATGTCCTTCCCCTCCCTTGTGCAGGTAATACACCATGGCAGAGAATTTTCAAAATCAAAGAGGAGCAAACACTTTGCTCCATTAAAAACACAATGTATTTTATTACCATATTATCATATAAATTACAACATAAGAGGTGGAAGTACCACTCAGAGCAGAAATCTGTTTGGTTTTTGTGTTGTTTTGTTTGTGGGTGGTTTTCCCCCCCCCCTCCCCCCTTTTCATTTCTGAGATTAAAATAGCCTCAGATTAACTCAGAAAATGATACTACAATTTTTAATGGAGTTCCATTTTCAAAACTGATTTACATAATGACACTTCTGAACACATGTGCTTTAAATATGCTTAAAATAGACTAAAGCTCCAAGTGGCCCCTCAGATGGCAACTCTTGCTGTCACTTCTAGGCAGAAATTAGTCATCTAGGAGCCAAACAAAAGGAAAACAATAAAAACATTGCTATATAAAGTTTGATTACGTTGTCAAAGGCTTGAGTTGCAGTTTTACTTCCTGAGCAACAATTTAATCTTTATTACAGGAAGCATGTTAAAAAATGTATGCATACAAAGCTCATATGATTCAAACCAGAAGTGTCTTAAACAAGCACGCTTGTAGGAGTTTGCCTTTTTCATATACACGCATCTGAGGTATGAGAGGCATGGGGGGGTTTTGAGCAGACAGCAGAGTTTTACTGTACCATCAAGTGTTGCTTTTACAGATTGCAATTAGCTTATTAAACCCAAACCTAAAGCAAGGTAGTTTTTTAAAGCTCTCTCCAAATAGGAAAGCAAGAGGAAGTGCAAGTCATGGTCAGAACAACTTGAGCACTAGGTCTGTGCCTCTCCCTGCCTGTTGCAGAAAGGCTTATTAATGCCTTTTAAAAATAAACCAATCTAGGCTGATGACATTTTTGAAGCTGAGAAATTCAGTTCTCCAGTTGGTATCAGACACAGGGTTGTTTTCACATCCAAAGCCACAGCTGGTATTCTGAAGTAGTGCTGATGTGACATTCTAACAGCATTCTGCAAAATGCCTTTTGGGAATATCACGTTCTTAAAGAAACTTCAAGTAGAGTCCAGTGACATGCAAAGCTGTTACCCATACGCTGCTTTATAGTTCAGGACTTTCTGCTTTCTGCTAAACAGAGATCAGTCCCTCTTAGCATCACAGAATTGTTTCAGTTGGAAAAGTCCTCCAAAATCATCATGTCCAACCTAAATACCACCATGGCCATGAAATCATGTCCCAGAGTGCCAGGCTCCCACATTTCTTGAATGCCTCCAGGGACAGTGACTCCACCACCTCCCTGGGCAACTTATTCCAATGCCAGCCTTTTCCTATTCCTCCATGAGACAGCTCCAAGCCTAGCAGCCTAATTGATTCTGTTTGCACACATTTAAGATGCCAAAGGTTTGTCTATTTATTTACACAGGAATACTGACTGGAAAGCCTCTCCAGAAGAGCACCCAATCTTGCTCTACAGATGGCTTCAAAAGGTTTAGACCAGTGAGAGAACAGTTCCCATAGCCTAATTGTGGAATACCTCTTGTCCCTTAAATTCACATCCTTCCCTATGCTGGAAAACCTTGAAACTAGAATTATAAAGAACAGAAATAATGGCACCAAAGCAGGTGACCAAAGCATGCCAAGAAGGCTTTTTGGAAAGAGCTAACAGAGCCATGCATCATTACAGGTGATAACAGAGAGTCTGGACAGTGCTGACATGAAACACAAAGTAATCATCTACCAAGTACTCAAAAGCTAGTGTCATACAGATTAAGACAGAAATGAAGAAAATTACTGTCTTCAGGATCTGATTCTAAACGGCAAGAAAGAAGTGACTGGTGTCATGAAGCAGCCTGAAGGATGGCAATGAAATAGAATGGAAAAATGAAGTGTTAAGAGCAGTGAACACAGGAGTGACAGGCAGCAATTAATTCAGGACACCTGAAAAAGTGTCACACAGGATAAGGAAGAGGTAGATTCTTGGTGATTCTGAGGAAGCAAAACAATGCAGATCACAATGTATAGGAGGAATACTGCATAAAGCAGGAGGTCACCACATCATCAGCAGTCCTTGTTTCACTGACTGCTATAAACTAAAACTCTACACCTGCCTACTGCTAATTCTGTATCCTGCTCCATCTTTACCCAGCCCAGCTCTCTATAACCTTCCCAGAGTAAATACCAGTGAAGTCTAGGACCTGGTGTGCTCTAGAAGGACAGGCTTTTTTCCTCAGTCATTAATCATGAAGAGTCAAGCTGGTCCCTAATTATGAGCTCTCCAATCACCTCAAACAAAAAGAAACCCCAAAGCAGCACCAAAACTAGGTCAAATAAATAGGAAGCAATATGAAAAAACCCAAACCAAACAAAACCCCAGCACAAACACATGGGGACAAAAATAAGTCAAGTCAGCAATGTATTAGCATTGTGCCTAGAAAAAGTAACCATAAATCAACCTTTAAGTGCTTCATTAATAAGCAAGAGGAAACATTGGGTTTGATACTCAGTGGGAAAGGAGGACTGCTGACAGATGACCCTATGAGGGCTAAAGTGACAGTACTTTGCTTTCTGCTGTAGCCTTCACTAAAGAGGTCAGATGGGAACAGATGGTCAACAACCATCTGAACTGGTGCTGAGCCTGCAGATGACGGCAGCTTCCCAGAGGGATTTCAGAGTGCCCTTTCCTACGCAGGGAGGCTTTGCTCCAAGCTGGTGGCAGGAGCAGCAAAGAGCCACCAAGCAAGCTGCTCCTGCCCCAGGATCTCAGCCACTGCAATTCTTCAGCCTGGTTTTCTCAACCCAGAAAGGTGAGAGAACACAGGCCCATGCAAGAACCTCAAGATGTGTTCGGGTTCCTTTTCCCCAAATGTGCAAAGGAATGATCCAACTTCTTAAGAAAACTTCCATGAACTGGCAGGGGGGAAAAAAGGAGATGGACTAAACATTTTGCTACCACGTAGGAAATCAGGCCACAAAAAGTAAGAGGAGCTTAAGAAGTCCCTAGAGAAGTCAGTTGTTTTTCCACTGGCTAGGCCTGATGTAATTCACCATAAGAACAACTGTGCCTAAGTCACTGCAGATTACCTTAAAGCATCAGCAGAACATAGATGGCACTGCAGAAGACCAGGAAACACCAAACACTTTTAAGTTATATGCACAGAGATCAAACCATCAGTAACAGCTGGCAAGAATTTGATTGGGGGGGTGGGGGGGGTGGGGGGGTGGAAATAGCCTGTCTGGGTTTTTTTCCTTCTTCCTAGTTGCAGGTATTTTTGAGAAGGACAACAGGGAGGGAACAGAAGTATTTATTGACTTTTCAAGCCATATGGCAAAGTTTTGTTAACAAAAATGTGGTTACAGTTTTGGTTGGTTGTTTTGTTTGTTTGTTGTTTTCCTAAGAAGACAGGGGACATAAGCTAAATTAAATGACAATAACACACCCATAAAACAATTAACCTCAGCACTTCCACTTCCAAGAAGGCAAAGAATTGATGGATTTATTTATTTATTTTTCAGTGTGCCACATGTTCAGCAGCAGAATTTTTATTAACCACTTTGCTGGGAAAATGTGCACACTTAGTAAGCTGCAAAATATGTCAACCCGTGGGGCTGCAAATAAGGATGGATAGTACTCAGGACAACCTGATAAACTCAAGATGTACAAAAAGAGTAGAGCACAATGCAGTGAGGAGGAGGGCAGGGTGCTGTGTGTGGCAGGAAGAATCATATATAGCAGCACAACACAGGGAACAATTGGCTAAACATCAGTTTTGAGGTGGAAAAAGTATCAGGTATTACAGCAGATCTCTATCCGAAGGCAAAGCAAAAAGGTCACAAATGGTCAGAAATTCATCAGCTGCTGTACTGTGCCCATCTTGGGACCAGGACACAGCAACAGAGATACACATCAACTGGAGAGAGTCCAAAAAATGACAACATGAATCAGGCACCAAAAAGGCATCAGCCCTTGGTCCAAAACTTCACAGACTTGGAATCACACAACTTAAAGAGACAGTAACCCCTTCATTCAAACAGGTGTTAAAGAGACAGTAACCCCTTCATTCAAACAGGTGTTAAAGAGACAGTAACCCCTTCATTCAAACAGGTGTTACAACCAGGAAGATTTTACTTCTTAAATTGCAACAAAAGAGATTTGGATTAGGCATAAAGCAAAATATTCCACGATGTACCATTAAAAACAAACCAACAAAAACCCCAACAACAAAAACTACCACACACAAAAAAGATGACAACCCAAATCTTTATCAAAAAAAATATATTTAGGGGAGAGAAGAGGAAAAATACCTAAAGAAAGCAAGTTTTTGTTAAGAAGTAACACTGATACAAGGCTAGACTGACTCCTGGACACAAAGACAATTAGACTAAAAGCAGAAGGCCATCACCCATTCCCAAAGTAAAAATCCTACAATATTCAGAGGGGAAGAGCCCTCAGTCACATCACTGCAGACAATGTTGTGGACAGGTTACATGCAGAGGTGTGATCATTCAAAGTTCAGGTGTAAAATTTGTTCCTACAGGGAGTAATAAAGGAAGCCTGATGAATAGTTTTGTTTGACCTCAATTTGTAATTTATTAATCCCATGCTTTGGGGTTTCTCACTGTCAAACTATGCCCCTGCCCTGCACTTGTCACTTCTTCAGACATTTATTTGCTTTGACAGGGAATTCCTCCTTTCCTGTGTAACATCGAGACACTGTCCACTGCTAACAACTGTGGGCCTGGTTCTTTGATGCTCCTGGTATCTGGTCAGCTTGTCTTGAAGCACAAAACACAAATCTGATTTCCTAAGATGGAGAGCAGCCCCATTTCTGAAGTCACTTAGAAATCCCTTTAAAGCTCCTGCACATAAATAGAGCACCAATGCTGCCCTGGATTATTTCCTTTTACTCTACAATATAGTTCTGCCTCTAAGTCTTCTTTGTGTATTTTCATTTCTTTATTTGACTTATTGCAGAGTATCTTCACGTCTATGATGCTCTGTGGATCCTTCTCAACTACCTGTGAGGGATTAGACTTGATTCCCAAGTAGTCCCCTTCCAGGCTTTCTTTAAAGCACTTGACTGAGGTGCAGACAACTGCACTCACAACTGAAATGTGTGCAGAAGCAGAACGGAGTTCCCATTTAAAGACACTCAAGAACACACCACACCGTTAGGTGAGAACAAGGTGTGAAAAGCAAAACACTCAAATAAAACACCTTACTGAAACTACAGAGAGCATTTAGGTTGCCCAAGAGAATAAATTACTAATCCTGCTCTTACAATCTCTAAAAAATAAATTGCACAATCAGGAGGCAAAAAGAGCTTATGTGTTACAGACCTTGTGTTTCTAATGTGCCATTTTGGACTATTGGTTAAAGAGCAATAAAACACTGGAAGGACCTTGAAAAGAGTGCCAGCTGCTACCTACTGGAGGTAGCAAGCTCCCACTGGAGGTTTTCAACTCACTCCATGTTAAGCTGTTGTCACCCTTCTTTATGTAGGCAAAGTAAACAACCGCTGCAGTAAATTATAACAAAAACAGAGCAGACTGGATATTTACTATCATTCAGTTAAAGGTATTTCTGTGAAACACTGACTTGGCCTTGCCTTAGCTTTTGTTAGTTGATTTACCAGCTCCTAGAAGTGGGGGGAAATCCCTGGGAAGAAAAAGGCTTTTACAGTTAATCTGCATCCTCAGTTTGTAAGAGGTAAATCAGACATTAGAAGTTCGACGACTCCGTATCTGGGGTTTGTTTTTCATCTATAGACTCCCTTTTGTTCAGTTTCTCCTACTAATGGCAGTACTAGAGTGCAAACGGGGATGCCTGGGGAGATGCATGTTACATCTTCATTACTAAGTAGTGGAGATCAACAGGAGTGGGTCTGCAAAGCAAAACTGTTGGCATAGAGGCCTCAACAGCCACACTATCCCCACATCAGGTGACTTTATTACTTGAGACTAGCTCCAGTCTGCTCCCAGGTACCAAATGCCCACTTGAAGCAGGGAAAAATTAACTGCACCCTTGGAGTACGTCATCCAGTGAAGTTCTGCTTAAAGGGAATCCAGCTGTTGCACTCCAGGACCACTCCATGATGTCAAAGCACAGCAAGTGAGGACAATCAGAAGGCTTACTCAAACAGGGAATTCTCAATCCAAATGAACACGCTCATGTAGATGATCCTATAGGGTGTGAAACTGCTGTCACACCAGTTCACCACCTCTTCTGTCAAGGAGTTGCTCTCCACAGTGCTCCATTCTGGGGGAATGTCAGTAGTTAAGAGGGAAGTCTTGGCATGAGCTAGAACACTGTACTTGTATGCATTTCAGGCACAAATTACACCACAATTTGCTCCCTCAGCCTGCTGACAACACCCCAGCACAGCTCATCTCTCCCATCATGTGCACCACTCAGGCTATGCAGGAACCAAGACAAAAAAACCCAAAGAACTACTATCCAAAAAACCTCTTTGCATTACATTTACTACTCAAAGCAGGCTAGAAAGAGCAAGAAAGATGCTATGAACAACATCTCACCTCCCCTAGCAAACACAGACCTACTCCTCTCTTGGAAAAGTAAGCTATAGACTGAACAGTGCAGGTAACTAGATTTACTTTCACAGCCTGATATTTACCAGCAGTTGATGTAGCATCTGGTCCAGAGCTCTTCCTCAGGCTTCCTGAGACATAATATGCAAAAGAGAACAACTTTGGAATCCAGTAGCTCAGCAAGAGTGTGGCTTGCTTGTCCCTCCCCAGATACTATGTCTGCTATTTTGGTTTCTCCAAATACTTAGAAGAGCCCTGTGCCCGCAGAGGGAAAGCCCCACGCTGACACACTGTCCCACTCGGGATCACCACCAGAAACAGAAACCACTTACAGACAAGTTTCTGGCTCAAATGATTTAGCTGGACTTGAAGAACATGGCAGAGGAGCACTGCTTCCTGGAGCAGCTGCACAGGGATACTGAGAAGCAGGAGGCCAGGAAATAGGAACAGGAGCAACAGCTCCACAGGATGTTTTGTCACAGCACAGCCTCAGGCTCTCTTCAAGCACTGACACTCCCAGGAATGGTGACTGGAAGAGTCAGTCACCTGTCCAACAGTACAGGTCAGAAGGGACTGTGTGTGCTGCAGGACAGATGACCAGGAACACTGCTTCTGTGCAGCATACCCTCACACCCCTCCAGCAAGCACAACTAAATCTTTATGCTGCTTTCTTTAAAAAAAAAAACATTAAAGCAAGTCTGCATAACTACAAGGATGGAGCATTTTGCCAGCAGGATTTCCAACATCTCTGGTCCTCCTGCCCCCAGTCACCATGCCAGCACTCAGCTGTTTCTGAGCCAAATCACTTCTATCAGCAGGAAAAAGCACATCTGACTCACTTATTGCAGAAGCTGGAGACCTGGCTGACGCTCTCACACAGCTCAAGCGAGACAATAGCACTTACAGGGTCAAAGAGTAGGCAATAGAAGTTATGCTGAAGAGAAGTATGCTCACAATGCTGTTCTGATGCTCATTCTGGGAAAAAAGTGGTGCCAACACATTGTCAAAAGAACCAGCTCACAGCAGCCAGAGCCACATGCATCCATTGGGATGTTCCTGAGAGGTTCAGGTGTGATTTAAATGGCCCAGGAAGGTGAGGTCTGGAAAAGATACCTCTCCTGCAGCACAGTTCCTGCCACAGGCACACTGTAAAAACACCTATGTGCTTCCTTTGCTCCTGTCTGCAGGCAAGGCTAAGAGTAGCACCAACACATGCCAGCAGCATGGTGAGCAGCAGTAAACACTAGACATGTACCTGTCACTTGACTGAAGCACAGACCTGCCTATCTGAGATGACCTCCTGAGGTCTCTTCCAGTCTTGAGTTTTCCTATGATATTCAAAGATAGGTGGCAGGAGCCTGCAGACACCACCCTCTAGGAAAATGCATCCTGCAGAGACAGTGGACCTCTGCCACCTCACTACTGAGACATCCAGGTGCCACCCCAGAACATGCAGAGATGCAGGACATTGCTGCAGCCCCAGTTCCAGGAGGCTCATGGGGAGGGACCTGAATAAGGGAGTAAAAGGACAGTAACCTCACAGGGAGGATGTATCTCAAGACCTAGAATTATTACAAACAATTCCAACACTATCCCTCACACTGTAGAGCTCAGGACAGGCCCTGCCAGCATCACCAGCAATGGTACAGGGACACATAGCACCAGTGTGTGCACGGTGTAGGGCATCTCTGAGGTGCACACAAGCTAGGTTGAAGTATAGTGTGTGTAAAGCACAAGATGCTCTCCACACATGCTGCCTTGAAAGCTGAAGTTCCATCCCACAGGATGTACCACCTTTATTGTACTGGCTCCCAGATACAGGCTGAAGTTAGGTTGAATGCATGGCTCCTGAGAGAACAAGGCAAGATAAGATGAGAAAGGGAAAACAAACAACAGAACTCCTCGTTGTAGAAAACCAGAATGGAAACTCATGTAAAGGGAATATAAGAAGATGGAGATTAAAGTTTTTGTTAGATGTTTGGGGTTTCTTTTAAGATTTCAGAAGGCAAAACCCACCATTTCCTCCTCCTGCATTTTTAAATTTGCTGTGTGAGCTCATTGAACATTCAAGTTGTTGTCTTCAAGTTTTCCAAATACCATTCTATTTAGAGGCACTGTGAATAGGGAATTCAAATTATCAAATGAATGAAAGAAGAATTCTTAGCAGGAACCCTGGTGAGCTAATCAAGAGTCACAATAAAATGTCAGGGGTCCTGGAATTCTCTGCAGGAGGTTAACACCAAATTTGATCCCAGTCAAGGAAGACAAAACATACTGTAGGCTAATAAACTGTACTGAAAGTTGTGCACTACAAATGTGTAAGTTTAAACACAAATGATAAAAATCTGCTTGTTTTGTGTACATTGCATACATTCTTAGTGTTTATCTACCAAAAAAACCCTCAAATCAAAACACTGTCCACCATGATCGTTTCATTACACTTCAAGATAGTACACTTTGAAGCAATTTAGTGTTTGTTCCACTGCATCCTCAGCTGCAATGCTGCAAATTAAGACAAAAGCATAAATAAGAAACCTTTGTTACTCTGGACCCTGTCTTCAGGCTGGGAGCTGACTCCACAAAATTTAGAAGGCTTATTCTGTTGTCCACAATTAAGGAAACAGGTCCAAGGTAGCACCTTTCCCTCAACAAATCCACCAGAGTGTAAAAGATTAATTCCACGCTGTTGAAAAGGTGATTCTCACTTCCATTAAGTTAATCGAGTTTCAAAGCTCTCACTTCCCCCACTTCACTTTTCTTAGTAAAAGCATCTGGATGCCAATTCCAGCCAATAATAAAGTAGAATATCAGAGCCACCATCAGAATGGGCCATCATCCATTATTCAACTTAGCAAATGAATAGCGGCTCCGTGGGGGGAGGAGAGACGGGGTAGGGGGAGAGAGGGGGAAAGGCAACAGCCATAAAAGATCTTCCAGAGACAGGAAAACCAGTTGCGATAAACACCACTTTGGAAATCAATTTAAGGTCAATTATGATCTTGCTAATAACTATTTCATGCCTTCAGTTACTCCATGAAACGCCATGGGGAGCATGTATTCTCAGAAATAGATCCAAAACGTCTCCAAGTACGTTATCTGATCAGCAGCTGCAGACAGAACACCAGAAAGATCAGCTCTTGCTGGTCTGGATGCTGATAGAGGAACGGGGAAGGAGAGGGTGGAGGGAATCACAGTGTCAATGCAGATGGACTGCGAGAGCATTGCAGTATCATCCAGATAACAGAGAGATTACAGCCATCAGTCTGAGCTATTGGCTACAAAAGCATGGGGGTTTGTTGTCACTGCAATATTTCACCAAGACATTTGTGAAGAACACTGCCCCTTCAGAAAAGCAAGAAAATATTAACACTGAGGGGCTTTTTCCAGCAACTCATCGTGTAAGCATCCATCCACTTACACACCCTTTGCTTTAGTCAATTCTCAACACACAAGTGTGGTAGCAAAGACTGACATCACTAGATAATGCCCTGCTGGTGCCCAACGAGACCCATTTAATTTGGACTGCTCTTTTGCAAGGGTGCAAGACTTCTGCAAGTTTGATTAGAAGAATGAAAATAGGAAGAATTCTACACTCACCAAGCTCCAGTAAGTCCCATATAATAACATCTTTCACCTGAAACAGTGCTATTTATGCAGACTCTCCTCCTCAATAGCAGCAATTCTATTATTGTGACAGACCAAATTTAGTTCCACGCCTGGATCAGACAGCTCTTTGATGATGATCACACTAGAAGATATTTAGCAGCATTTAAATTGCTACCACCAGGCTCTTCTTCCTGATCAGAAGATGCTGCATTTTCCATATTCTTTTTTTTTAAGGCTTAAATAGGTAAAACACACACTACTTCATGGTTTGCACTGGCTAATGGTATGCAAAGAGAAAGGAAAGCGAAAAGGCAGGTTATGAGCAGATGTGATCAGCACTCACACCAAGAGGTTATTTTTAACCAGTAATTTTTTTGCAGCATCACAAAAGAACGAGGTGCAACACTGTGCACTTAACAGCATTACAGCTATGACACCATAACCAGACAAGAACAATGAGATTTGCAGCGATGTAACACAGCCAAGGAGTAAGGGACGAGCTTCCAAGTGGAGCATCCATTTCAAAGCTGAAAGTGTGGAAAAAATCCAGACAACACAAACACTGGAAGCAACTCTTCCTACATTAAGCAAGGTTGTGTAATTGATTGAAAACACTGAGAGAAGAGGAAAATTGAGACCTACAGATAGAAAGCACACTGTCAGCAGAGGGATAATGAAGAACCCTACTCCAGGCTGGCTTGGGTAAGTGTCTTACTGGATTTACACACACACACACACACACACACACACACCCCATTACTAGCACTGTAAACACAGCCTAAAGTTTTAAACTTCACATTTCATATGAAATATCTTCAAGGCTACTGTAAACATATCTTGAGTTAAAGCAAAACCACAAGCAATGCCAAAGACCACCTTCTGTGGCCTTATTCTAATGGCGTCATAAGAAAATGCAGTAAAATGGCAGCCAGCACACTGTGCATCTCTACAGCTGATTTCCTTTATTGTGTGTTCTCGCTGAACTGTTTCTTTTCTCTGGAATGGTTTGTGTTAAAGCACTGGGCTGATGCTCTTTTGTTTACCGGCTACCGTGTGAAAACCAGCATCTCCGTTGTCAGCACCAATGACGTTAGCATCAGCAATGAAAACATTTTGGAATGCTGAAGAACTGAAAGACCTGAGAGCCCGAGACTGGAGTAGGACCAAAAAGCAGAGTGACACGCAGATATCTGGCCGAGCTTGAAATAGACTTGGCAGGAGTCAGTTTCTACTAACAATCAATATGTGTACACACTGACCACCCAGAATGGAATCCCAGCCACTGGGAGCACTCTCTATCCCTCAGACAAAACAAGGCTCTTCCTCTTCTCATTGGGAAGTCTTACAAATGCAGCACCAGGCAAAAACTCTACACTGCAAGCAGACAGCATACAGAGAGAGCACAGGAAGGGAAACAGGGAATAGGAAGGGAAACAGAACATCTAAGAAAAAACAGATATGCCACTCTAGATGGTTCTTGAGTGTCCCTTCAGAAAGTCGTCAGGGGAAAATATGCACAGACCCCATTAGCAAGAAGCTGGGGGTGGGGACAAAGAATGGCTTTGCCTCAGAAAAACACCCAAGGGCAGCCATAAAACACTTTGTAGCCCAAGGTGGTTTTTCCCTTGCGGTGGAAGGGGGGTGGGTGTTATCTTTTCCTAAATGAGCCTATAGCTGGTAGTTGCACGATAACTATTTTGAGGCCTAGAAACATATCTTTCTCTGGGGCTTAATTACCACAAAGGCTGCCAATCGATTTGACAAGTCAATTTTTCTCTCAAATTAAAAAACAAAACCAAAAAGCAACCCACAAAACCCCCACCAAAACTCATTCTCTAGCAATTCCAAGCTTACTGCTAAAAAAGCCCAAACTGCCAAGGGATGAATTAGCTATTTTTAATACAAAGCAATAAGCAATTGTTAACGTTTCTCATGAGCAAGCTTCTCAAACACAGAGATTCCTGATGGAAATCTAAGCAAATGGGCACCTAGTTTGCTGGTTTTTAAATGGATGTGCATTTCAAAACACAGAAGCAGCAAGCTGCAGATAGCTGTTTATTACAAATGACTTCCACCTCCACAGCCCTCAAAGGCAAACTATAAAGCTGTGTGCAAAGCTAGACAATCTGGGCATCCAGCCATAAAACATCACTGCAGCAGCACAGATAACTGTTCTCACTCTCAAGCCATCCTTGGCTGTAAACCCACAGGGAAGAGCTCCAGAAAGCAGACCTCACTACCATCAGAGCTCCTAATACTTGAGGAGCTTGAATTACAACTACACTCAAAACCTCAAGACTGAAAAATTACAGTGCTGCTGATTCACATCCAGGGCTAAGACTAAAACTAGCTCAGATTTTGATTCTTAGTACCCCTGAAGGATGAGAGTTAAGAACAACTAGCTATTGGACAGATGTCTTGAGTGGAGGACAAAAAGACGAAAGAATTGGATGCATCTTTTAAAGTGCTGCTGGATTGTCTGCGAGTGATACAATCTTTGATGGAACCTTAAAAGGAGTACTGTATTCTGTGCCAGAATGGTGCTATTGTGACCAAACTCAGATGTTTTTACCATGTGCAGGAGACTTCAAAACATCTTAAGTGACAAGAAAGGAAGCTGCATAAAAAGTTTCAGAAAACAGTTATATCTGCATATGGGAATCCACAGGGAAGTTTATCATGATTAAATAATTATAAAATGAGTGTAAGGACATCCACACTTAGTAAGGAAGATATAAACCTAAGCCATGCTTTTGGTAGACAATTTTCACAAATAACTCAGATACCTGAAAGAAGATCAAATAATACTTGGATTCCTCTACTTTCCTACATTACACATAACCATCTTTCATTTTACCACTAGCATTTACCAGTGAAGAGACTGTGTAGAGCACATAGATCATTTAGTAATGCGATTTACTGTCACTTCTAGATCATCTCCCCATTCAATAAAGTATACTTCTCTCCTAAATACTATCTGCCTTGGCTGATATCTTCATAATACAGCTGAAAACCTCAAGCCATTATCACTGGAAGGCATCAGCTGATCCTAAATTGGCTAGACTGCAGCGTCACAGGCATTTAAGAGGTTTCCTTATCATTCATCTTTAATAGTAAGGGATCGACGGGCTCCTACCTGCAGCTTCTAGGCCAAAGGGAAACCTTCTAATGGTATTACCATTATCTTGTAATCTGAATTTTAAACAATTAAAACAATAGCACTTCTGTGTTGCACATCTCTGCTGTAACCAAAGAGGGTAATTTTTTCGTCAGTTCTCACATTCAAAGTCCCACATAAAGAACTGATTTTTTTTGGGGGGGGAAAAAAAGCAGCAACACAAATTCCACATTTAAGCTGCTGCACCTCCAGAGCAGCAGCAGCAGCACAGTGACAGGACAGAAGCCATCAGCAGAGACTATTTTCATTATTTAGGAAAGGTTTGGCCCTTTCAGTTTTAAATCCGCGGTTCTGGTAGTCAATAACATCTAGCAATTCTTTCCAAATGAAAGCCTCTTTTTATCGAGGCGAAGGATGGCTCCACCCCTGACCTCCTCCTCCAGCTTGTTTTGGAAAGGGGCCAGATGACAGCATTTGGAAAAGCGCATGTTTATCTCGGCACGGCCAGCTGCTAAGTTAACATCTTACCCCTTCCCACATACACCAGTCTTAGTTAAGTCTTAACAGCTAAAACTGAAAGTAAAGGCTTGGGCTTTGAATAACAAACTGAAGAGGGAAGAGAGAAGGTGTCTGAATAGACTGTAAAAGTACAGGTCATGTTGAGTTAACAGCAGGCACTAAATCCCTTACAGGACTAAAATCTTCTGGCCTTTCTGAGTGAAGAGAATGGGGGGGGACAAAACACCACAGTAATATGAGGGTTTATTTCTAGGCTAATTTAAAGCGATACTTTCCATAAGTTTACCACTCAGCAACAGTTTGCTTCAAGACACAAAGAGATTACAGCCCCTGCTTGACAAAACCTTTAACTTTACCAAGGTTTATTGTCACTCCAGCTTAGAAATGTATGGAACCTTTCAGAGTGCCAAAGGCTCTTCAGATTAAAAGTACTCATGCTCAATTATGTTATTTTTCATATTAAGGGGTTTTGCATCTTATTGTTTTTCCAAGTCTTAAAAAACTGCTTCCAAAAAAAAAAAGATAAAATTCTCTTCCTTCCCTTAAATATCAGTAAAAATCACAAAGTCATCTAAACCTTAGCGTGTTACTTTAACAGGAAAGAGAAACTCCAGGAAAAACCTCCAAAATTAAGCCAGAGAGGTGGCTTTTCATTCATCTCAGCAAGCTTCAGCAGGCTCTGCAATCGCAGATGAGGGAAAGGTAAACCTCATTCCATTCCCAGGAGGTCTGAAGCACGTTTTGAAAGATACAGAGATGCCAGGTCAAGAGGGTGAAACTGACCAAACGCTTCCCAACACCGAATCAGGACCCAAGGGCAGCATCCCACAGTAAATGGGTTTGTAGTAGCACAGAAAGGGCACAGACCAAAGCAGGCTCTCCACAAGTACCTTCGTAACAGGCGGGACTAGCACCCTACATCAATGACAGCCCAACCACAAAGTAATCCATGTCCTGTAATAGATGTGCGAGCACTCATGAACCAGTATAGAACACATCACCCGGTTGCAGTCAGCTTTCAGACCCATGCATACCGACACTTCAATTTGTCACTATGAGAACCCACACATAGAGAGAACAGAAACACTGATAAATGCTAAGTATTTTAGATTGCAATCCAGAGGAGCTCTAAGTAAAGAGGTTGGTCTGCTCTGACTTTTTCATTACTAGAAACAAAATGCTTAGCCAAAAGTACAGAATATTGCCTCAAACACAACCTCTATTATGCATCACTGAAGCAAGCCCTGCTGCCAGGCTCCAGCGGTTTTCCTGATGGCAGCACCTCGTCAAGGGCTGAGACCTTTTCATTGCACAAGCTGTGCTAGTCAGGTAACATCGAGCTGGAGAAGATAAAGACATCTCCTCTGCAGATAAGGACAAAGTGACATAAGGCATTATGACACTACTGCTAAGTGCCTTTAAACAATCATGTTCACTAAAAAAAAAGTTCAAATTAATCTGACTTGCTGTAGCTTTCTTCATAGTCTCAGCAGTCACAGATTCAGGAGCAGCAAGGTTACCCGTGCATAGCAGCCTATGTAATCTCACCCCAAAAAGCAACCATCAGTCCTACAAATTAAAGAACAAGCCTCCCACGGGGTACAGCACTGGTATACAAGTCTGACACTGATGCTCTGACGTTCTGGAAATAATCCCAGGAGCCAGGGCAGAAACAACAGTGCAGCGCGTCTGGGGACAGGTTCCTCCACACACCATTTTGAGCTCAGAAATAACCCACTGGAGCAACCAGACAGATATCTATTCGAGGAACCGTAATTACAGAGAACTATGCCCATCTGCTCAGCACAGGTTGCACCCACTGCAAGTCATCTACTACTTCCTTGGAAGGCAGAGGGGAGCAGCAGTCAGAATCAATGTGTATCTCTCCACTACTTTCCTGAAACGATACTAAAAAAAAGGAGAAAGCAGTATCCGATAGGAAACGGTATTTAATCCCCCAGCAGAAGGCGAACCCAAAAACCCCAGCTACCAGATGCAACTAGAAGGAAGATTTGAGAGACATTGCTTTCTCCCGAAGCAAGATCCAACAGCAGTGCAGATGTTCTGCTCCTGGACTGGCATTGTCCTCAGGTCTACAGAGCATCACCGGCATCCACCTGATTTAAAGCTCTGCATCACCCACTAACAGCGGGATTTATTGGATTTTTAATTGCCCTAACTGGCCTAATGTCCAGAGCAAATTTCAGTATATCCATTAGGCTAAGTTCACCTGATACACATACATGCATACGAGAGGGAAAATAGGCAACAGCCATGGGGATGACGTACTGAAGCTCATTTCTAAATTTAAACTGGCTGTTATAATAACGCCGTCCCACAGACACGCTCGAGTTGTAGCAGAAAACCAGAGCAGCCACAGAGGAAGACAAGCAGTATTGGATTTAATGCAAAAAGAGAGGGGAGGGAAAAAAACCCAATTGAGTGCAATAAATCCCATAATTGGACCTTCAACTAATTACATATTAAGAAGATTAACCTTTGACACAAACTTGTGATGCAAACAAAGAAGATTCAAACAATTAATCAACTTCCAGTGTTTCAAGATTTCTCAGGTTAACAACTGAACCCTCCCCATTTTCTTCCCCCTTCAGCGTCGCAGTCCAAAGCATCAACTCTAACGCTCTCTCTCCCACTGGAGGACATTGCAGGTTCAGGGAAGACCTCTCTCAGAATACTCCAGAGAAAACTGCAGTAGACCCCCCATAATCTCGTTACAGGGGGAATAAAAGGTATCTAGAGATCTTAACTTTTAACAGCAAGCAGCCACGGAGGACAAAGCTGGAAGCTCGGCTCTCTCCCAGCAGAGCAGCACTTGCCGACCATACCCACACCACTTATCTTCCAAGCTTGAGATCACTCCCAACACGCTCCGCAATAATTTTCACACGTGTTAAGTTATAAAGCAACTGCATACGGTGATGTCTGCGCCAGGATCACTCTTAAAGTGGCACCACCTATTCACCAACGGCACTTCTGTTCGCTATTTTGCACGCAACAGCTATTGGAACAGGGAAAAGGCACGTAGGAAAGGACTGAATTAATTCTAATAGGTTAAAAGAGGGGGAAAATATTAGTATTCCCGCAAGCTGTGCAAAGCAGAAGATACCTGGTAAAAAATAAACGCATTCTGAAGTGTTTTGGGGGTGTTACTTGCTTCACTTACTAATAAGCATTAAAAAAAATAAAGAGATAATTATCTTGTTTTAGACTTGGGAGCAGAGGAGGCGTGCACTGGCTAAGCTGGTCTTGTCCACTGCTAACTTCTACTATGCCCAGACGAAGAGAGGCTGTTACCCCTTCTTACCTTTTAGTCTTTTCTTTATGGGGCTCTTTGGCAGCTTTCGATTCAGTCTTGCTGTAAGGAAACAAGTGAGTATTTTGTCTACCGAGCAGGGGTCTTTCTGACGTGTTCCTTTCTTACTTTAATGCCTTTTGTTTGTTTGTTTGTTTTTTTGTTTTGTTTTTGTTTCTTTAATAAGTGTACCCGTAATTTCACGAATCTGAATAAAAATCTCACACGGCAAAAAAACAAAAAGAAAAGAAAAACAAAAACCACAATTTTGTTGTCGTTGTGGTTTGTTTACCACCCCACCACCACCACCACCCCCCCCAAAAAAAAAGGAGGGGAAAAAAGAAAAAAACAAAGGTCTGCCACACAGGAGAAAAATAAAACACAAAACAGATCAACAGGAAAACACTATCCCAGTAGAAAAGCAAAGAGCTTCAGTGTTATCCAGCCCAGAGGAGAAGTGCAGCAAAAGCAGGTCCAATTCCCAAAGAAGCTTTTGATTTCCAGTGAAGAGGGGAAAAAAACAAAATAGTAATTGGAAAAAAAAATAAAAGACCAAGGAACAAAATACACCTTCGAGTCCCCAGCTAAATTTTTGCACGAGTGTGTCTTAAATACAAGTTTGTTTTTTTATGTGTTGCAGCAAAACCCACGAAAGCCAGGATTTGGAGTTGCTCGGGATGAGTTCTCGTGTGTGTGTCTTGATGTGTTCTCAGTCCACATGGAGGAGCATTTGAGGGTTGTTTAAAAAGTGCAAATTAAAAAGAGGAACTGGGACCCAGGAAAAGAGTTTTAAGATGGATCCCCCCCCCTTTCCAAAAAAACCACGAAACAAAACCAAACCAAAACCAAACCAAACCCACCACGGAGCCAGGGGGGAATGCGGAGTCTCACATGGGCTCCGGGCAGGAGGGTCCCGCCGAGTCTCTGGCTCCAGGAGGTCCGCGGAGGGGCGGAGGATCCGCCGCAGTCAGTCTCTCGGGGCGGAGGATCTGCGTCTCTCTGGCGGGGACCCGGCGGAGCGATCCAGCAGCCTCTCGGGCGGGAGGAGGATCCAGCAGCCTCTCTCGCAGGAAGGAGCGAGCGCGGGGAGGGGATCCGAGGAGGAGGATCCAGCAAAGTCTTTCACGGAGAGGGGGGGGAACGCGACGGGGGGAGTGGGGAAACCCAACAGTCTGTCTGCCTCGCTCGCACAGGGGATCCGGGGGCAGGAGGAGAGAGATCCCGTGGGCTCTCTCCGTCTCCTCCGGAGGGATCCGACAGAGTCTCCGGGCGGGGTGGGCGGCGGGAGGCTGCGGCAGCGGAGCCCCTCGCCGGGGTGCAAGAACCCGGGCGCCCGTGTCCCCGGGAGGAGGCGGGGAGCAGGGAAAGCCGGGAGCCGAGGCGTCGGCGTCTCCGCAGGGGGCTGCAGCAGCGCCTCGGGCACAGTCGGTCAGTCAGCCGGGCTCGCTGGGGTTGAGGGGAGGGGGGGGGGAACCGCAGCGACTCTCTCCCGTCTCTCCCGCTCGCTCTCGCCTCGTCCGCTCGCAGGCAGGCGGTGCCAGGCTCAGTGCTGCCAGGCCGGTCCCCAGCTCCTCCGCGCCGCCGCTGACGCCGCCGCTACCGCCACCGCCACGGACGCCGCTGCTGCAGCCGCCGCCGCCGTCCTCAGGAGCAGAGCTGCTGCCACCGCGGCCATTTTGTTGCTAACTGACAAGAGCCCCGCCAGGCAGCGCGAGACCGCGGGCAGGCTTCGCCGCGCACTCCCCCCTCCCCTGCGCGCGCTGACCTCAAACAGGAAGTCGCCCTCCCCCCCTCTTCTCCCCCCTTTCCCTTCCCCGGCCCGCGCGCGGCCACGTGACAGGGGAGCCCCCGCCACATGCAAATAAGCGCCGAGGACCGAGCCAAAGAGCGGCCGCGCTGCGCGCGCCCGGCCCCGCCCACACTCTGCTCCCCCTCATCACCCGCGGCGGCGCGCGCCCTTCCGCCGTCGCGCGCAGGCCGCGTAATCCTGCGGAGGGGGAGAAGGGCCCCCCGAAAAAAGGGTGCACAGAGACTGCACACACACACGCCCTCCCCCCAGAGAAAGGGTACGGGGGTTTGCAAACACACCACCCGCCCCCCCAAAAGTGGTGCAGAGGGGCTGCACACAGACACACACACACCCCCCCCGAAAGAAAAGGGTGCAGAGGGGTTGCACATACACCCCCCTCTGCCCCCCAAAAAGGGTGCAAAGGGGCTGCACACACCCTCCAAGAAAGGGTGCAGAGGTGCTTGCCTTCCCCCCCAAAAAAGGGTGCAGGGGTGCTTTTCCCCCAAACAAGGGGTGCAGAGCTGCTTCCCGAAAAAAAAGGGGTGCAGAGATGCTTCAACCCACACACATGCACAAAGGGCTGCAGAGGTGCTGCATAGAACTCCACCACTACCCAGCTGCAAAATAGTGTTGGTGCATTCAATTCCCACATGCAACTGAATGTTGGAGCATTTCCACTCCCCAGTGCAAAAGGGCAACCCTCCCCCCCGCGCTTCCATACAGGGGCCCCGAGCTGGGGCCACTCGGCGGGGCGAGCACAGCTCTAAAAGAGGCCGGGAAGGAGCGGGGGGGGGGGGGGGGGGGGAAGGGAGAAGGGAAGCGTGCAGGATGTGAAACATGGTTCAACCGCACCCAGGGGTGCCCCCACCCTCGCAAGGTCCCTTGTCCTGAGAAACGCACTCAGCTGGCTTTGTGTGTACCCTCTGCACAGCGACACAAGCATGTCGTGCTGCGTGTCTGAGTAGATACACCCCCGTGTAGGTATGCACCTCTATGTACACAGACCTTTGGCTGAGATTACAGGTGTAGATGAAATACAGCCCAGCCCTCCAGGACACGCTCCTAAACATCTTGGCTGAGCTGTGGCAGGCCATGGCAGGGGATGCCCATTCCTACCAAGATGCCTACTAAGCATCATGGCAACGTGTTCAGTGAGCTGGGGGCTATGAATTATGTGCCCAGAGAGGGGAGATGGCCATCCAGCATTCCTGAGGGACATCATCTATTTGGAGGTTTGAGAAGAAAGTCAGAATTGACTCTCAAAGGAGCACGGGAAGAGTGGAATGCAAAAATTAGTCAGTTTTGCTAAAAATTGCTGTGTATCTGTCTTTCAGCAGATCATCCCCCCTTCTGCAGTGAAGGTTTAGGGAGATGTTTAGGGAGATGTTTAGGGAGATGTATGGCAGTCTCAAACTTGGATCTTTATCTGCCCAGGCCATTCCTAGTGGTGGCATGGTGGTGTTGGGTTTGTGGTTGAACTTGATCTTAGAGGTCTTTACCAACCTTAATGATCCTATGATTCCCCTGTAGTATTAACTGAACATAGTTCACAGTGTAGGGCATTCACTATGGAGAGTGGGCTGACACGCACGTCACAGGAGATAGATGAAAACAGGAGAAGTATGGTCCCAATATGATTTCTGTTCAGATTTGTGATGCTGTGCACCAAAACCACCCTGGCAGTGCCTGGGCACGCACAAGCAGGATCCCGAAGTCCCTTGACCACTGGAGGGAGCCCATATTGTGCCAGAATGCAGCAGAAAATACTACGTGGAAGACAGGGGAAAAAAAATACATGTATGAAACATCAGATCATTGTAGTCAGAACAAAGTGTCTTCTCCAGGTCAGACCATGATCTCTCCATATGCAAAATGTTATAGAAACCAGTTTTAAACTTCCCCTTACACCTCATCAACACAAAGAAAGGAAAAATAAGATTAAGAACAAGGCTGGGGTGTTTTTCCCACATTTTCTAAGCCAGTCTGACACCTTTCACCAGGAGTGAATTCATACAGCGCGATGGTGGCTGACCTGGAGCAGAGTGAAAATGCCCTTGTGCTTCCTGACTTGTGCAGTGCCCAGAGCAGCCCAGTGCTGCTGCAGGAGTCAGTGCAGCTCCCTGCTTGCTCTTCTTAGTTAAATGTAGGTCAGCACCTATAGACTCCTTCCCACAATCACCACCCCAGAGCAGCAGGAGGTTGCCACACTGCTGCTTTCGAAAGAGATTTTGTTCTGATAAGCCACCAGCTCCAAAGAAGCAGAACTGATAAAGCCACATGCCCTTTTTTGCCTGCATATGGCACAAGCATCCTCATACTCCTCATGTACCTACAACAGGCTGCCCTAGACCAAAAACTTTGTCTGGCAGTTGCACAGAGGAGCCTTCCTGCTCAGCTGTGGCCCTAAATTATGTGTTGTGAATGTGCAAATGTTTGTAATTCAAGACACACTTTTAACACACAAGTATTTCCCAGAAGGGCTGGTTCTGCAGAGTGATGCCAAGTTGCTGGTAGACCCTGACATGTCAAAATGGAATAAAACTGAAAGTGATTTGTGTGCTAATATGTTCTCTTGGCCCTGGCAAAATTGCCATGAAAAGCATGATGTAACCTCAGCTGCACAGCCACAGAGAGCCTGTTGTGTCTGATACTCATGGGTTAAAACACACTCTAGTGGGCCACTCCTGCCTCACCTGAGTTCTTTCACCATTAAATACAGACCTTTATCTAATGCAAATTTGATTAATCTTCCCCTATTTTCATCTTCCTCTTGCGTTTTTGGATCTTGCCCTCCTCACTCCCTTAGCTGTGCTCCCTAGACGCTCACAGAGACCTTGGACACATTGGCACCCCCACTACCATGAGCTGAGGCTTTGCAGTGGCTGTCCCCTAATTGTCCCTGTGGCCTGAGCTGAGCCACCCTCTCAAGACCCCAGTGTGACACAAGCTTTGCCTCCAGCTTTGTTTTCCAGAGCTGCTCTGGCATGGGAGCCATTGCTCTGGGCAGCCACTGCTGCCTTTGAACTCTCTCCTTCCCCCCCAGCACTCAGGTAGCCTTTTTTTTGGGTCACACATGAGTAAGAACAGATGTGATCCGGTGTGAAGGGAAGGAAAAAGGACACACGATGCCGGTGGTTCACTGCATGCAGGGGAGGAAAAATTCCTGCCCTTGCACTGCTGCCTTGCAAACCTCAAATTTCCCAACACACCCATGCCTTGGGACAGGGCTGTGACCAGAATGTTCACAGGAGGGTGGACACGCTGGATGGATGGAGGTGAGCATGAGGAGCCATGCAGATATGGTGCTATTTTTGCTGAGAGTGACAAAGCTAAGCTTAAAAGAGGTTTCCATACCACACAGCAAGGCAAAATATTCCTGCACTGTAGAGATTTTACACCTCTTACTTGTTTGAATGGGATCCAGCTGAATACAAAAGTGGGTCAAAACAGCCACCAAGCAATAATGAGCACACAGAAAATTAATCTCAAAACCTGACACCGACACCAGCACCAGCCCTGCTTTAATGACAAATGCAACCTCATGCATTAAGGAGAGTTTGGTATCTAATGCTGAACAAGATCTCCTGGAGCCCACACAAGGTGAAGCTTCACCTCAAAAGCCCTCCTTTGTTTGTGCTCATGCTCAGAGGCAGGGTTTTACATACAGCTGCACTGGAAGGGCAGGATCCTGGACACCGTGGGCTCTTTCCCAGGTTTCCAAAAGGGTTGTGGATGTGCAAGATGCTTGTGTGGAGCCCATTCCCCCTGGAGGATGCAAACATGTCCCTCCTGGCCACCCTGCCAACAAACTACATCTTTAGAATGAGCACTTAAATAACTTACAAGTCATTGACAGTTGGGCTCAATGACCTTAGAGGTCTTTTCCAACTGAAACACTTCTATGATCCTTTTTTTATGGAAAAGGTCACTTTAATAACCTGTGTTTCTCCAGATTTTCATGCACAAAGAATATTCTTTGCCCAGTTGGTGGGACCATCCATAATGTGAGACAACCACCACCTGGGTGCCTGTATCCAGCTGTGAAATGTTCTCTCCTTGTCACTGGCCCAAAGCAGAAAGAACTCCTGAAAGCCTGGTAGCCCAGGTTCCTCCTGGTCTCTGCAGCATCACAGGAGCCTGAAAGCCCATCTATTACCCCTAGGTTGGATGAGCTGGTTCCCTCCCCCCCACCCTTGGGTTTTTTTTCCTGTATAATAACCAAATCCTTCAAAACCTTGCCCAGAAAACGCTAACATCTGGATTCAGTCCCCTCCCCAACCCGAGAGTCGCTAACCTGGATTTCCCAGGAGGGAGATGTAGCACGATGCTAAACAGCAATCTGGTACAGAGGAAAAACAAGGTACTTTTTATTCTTGCTCTCCAAGCAGAGCTATTGTATAAACAAGAACACAAGTGTCCTGAGGCCAAAAAGCAAGCAAGAAGCGCATGACTCTCTACCCTACTTGCCACAGCACACAGCAGCTGCGAGAACATGTTCTGCTTATTATCAATAGCTGTTTAACATTAGGTACATAATGTGCCCTGAACAGAGGGGGGAAAGCTTGACCCTATAGCTTACCCTATAGCTTACTCTGGGGGAGAGGAAGCAACATTTTAGATATGAACACAGCACCCTGAGCTAAGTCTAGAGGCTGGAAAAATGCGCAGACGTGCGTCATGCCTCCTGAGAGTAAAAGTGTTTCCAAGAAGAGATTTCTCCTGCTCAGTTGTTACCTTTATGGACATCATTTATTAGCACGAGGGGGGTTGGAACCAGCAGAGGGGTGACACAAACTGTTCTGGTCGTGCAGAGAGTTCTCATCACTCAGGCATGGCTGCAGATGTTACAGAAAACCCACCACAGAGTGTGCAAAACCCCAGTAAAATACTGAAGCTGTTAGGTCTGGCACGGGCAGGCAGACAGGGGGCACTTGGCCAAGCCAAGTGTCTGTAATAAAAATCCTGCAGCAGAGAGGGGAAAAAAAAATGATTACCCAACCTTTCAATGAACTGGGAGGAAGGTGCCAGTGCTTCTTTGCTGAAAAGGCCTTTCAGAAACAGGGTTTTTCAGAGTCTCCTTCAGGTTGTTGATTTTTATCTCCATCCCACACACACAGCCTTGTGCATGTATGGAAACCCCTGGAGCTGTTTTCCCAACGTGCTCTAAACTCAAGATGCTTTCGGTTTTCCTACCTGTTTGCAAGTCTCTTATCCCAGTGGAAATAAAGCAGAGTTGGAGGCAGTCCATAAAAAGGTTAATTTGCTGTATATACCAGTCTGACCTTTTTTGACATGGATAGCTCAAACAGCTGCACCAGAATGAAACACTCAGGGGACAAGAATTCTTCTGGAACAAGTGGTAGGGAGAAGAATATCTCTCAGCATCACACCAGCTATCAAAACAGTGGTTGAAGGACTTGCAAACACTTGAGAAGTCTGTGGCAGCCAGAGACTGTTTCCTTGGTGGGGTTCTGCAGCAGTATACAGGGTATACATCTAACATCAAATGCTAGCAACAAGCCAATACATATGACTTCAGTCTCCTACACTTCTCTGAGAGGACTTCTTTATACTACATGCAGGCATTGACCTCCCATTCTTGGGAGCTCTTCAGGACAAAGGATGGCAGAATGGGAAAACCTTTTGGCTACAGCTTGTTTCTAAGCAATTGCTGGGCCACTGTTATTAGTAAAGAGGGGTATGGAAGGGTTTGGGATGTACTGCCACAGCCACCTACTCCAATATCCAAGGCAAAAATGAATTATTATAGCCCAAGAACGTGGAAGAAACAAAAATAAGATTCTTGAGCAGTTTTTGTGAGGCCAGGCCCAATGGAAAAAGAGATTTTCCCAATGTCCTGGCTAATCATCATTGGAATAATTTGACCTCTTCAAAATCTCCACATATTTTCAGAGGACCACAACATCCACTTCTCTCTTTGTTTCTTTGATTAAACTGGGGATAATGGCTGCTGCCCTCCATCCCACTGCTGGCAGAGAACGTTTTGAAGGGGGTTGATGCTAATATAATGCACTTTTATTGCCTGCCTTGGGATCTTTGGGTGAAAATGCTCCTATGTGTGACTATTATTCTGCACAGACTTATCAGATATCAACACTTCAGGTTGGGTTGTACCTAGGGCAGCTTCTGTATTCCTGACAGAGCTGATGTGATTTATCCCTGGGGTGAGGAGGTGGGACAGAAGGAATTGCTTGTGACAGATACTAGTCATGTTGCTTAATGAAGTTTTGCAAGGTGTTCAGAGACAGCAGGATGGGGTCAAATCAGGGAAGGTCACACCACTGGAAGCTGCAGTCTTGAGTCAAGACCTGGCTTCTCCTCAGAGCCTGTCACTCTGCTCCCCGCCTGCCTGGCAGAGTCACTTGGATTGCAAAGAATTTATTGACACCCACCCACCATCCCTAAAGTTTTATGGCAATATAGATCCATTAGAAAACCATTTTACAGAGGTATTAAAATAATGAAGGTGAGAATTAAGAGAGCAGCACACTCCTTGGAAAACCCACTGCTCATAATATACTGCTTTTAAAAAGTTATCCTGCAGTCCCCTTAAAGAAAGTTATCAATTAGTCACTGTATCAGACATAGGAGAATTGTTCCCTGAAGAGGATTTTAGGAGGGAAGCCATTGACTAAGTGACAAATTTATCACTAGGAGTGGCATGGCTCCATGGATTAAGATGACAGGGCACAGAGGACTCACGGAGCATACAAAGAGACTGGCGACTCCACTGAGGTTCAGGAAGACTCCTCGCTGCCAGGCATTGGTGTGGGGCAAGATGCCCACACTGATCCCAGGCAGGGTGATGTCACAGTCAGGGAGGATATATGACACCAGTGGCATGGATGAGAACTCCCACATTTTCAGCAGGCTTGGAGCACTGGCAGCTGCCAGTACCTGCCATAAAGAGCTGCAGTGTTGGCTTGGGAATGCCATCACATGCTTTCCTTCCCCACATCTTTCCAGACCACCATAACATGCTGTGTGAGAGGAAAGTACTATGGATATTTTGATACAGATGCCCCACTGAAACCAAGGGACATCAGAGCTGATGTGGAACACACATCCATCAGCATGTGTGTAGGGGAAACTTGTCCATCCCTGCAGCTGAGCTGTGAAACGCCCTGGGGCAAACCAAGGGACCACAAAAGCTGGTCAAAGAACAAGAAACTGGCACCCATTGAGGCCAGTGGCAAGACTTTATAACTACATTTGCATACCCTGCAGGTGGCCTGGCTTTCTGCTCTGTTCAGCGCTCCCTTGGCTCCCCAGCACAAAGTGGTGCATAGATCCACGTGCTAAGAGGCTCCCCTCTGTCCCAGCTAAAATCTTCATTACAAATTTGCTACAAATGTATTTTTTTCCCATGTGTTTTTGCATCATTTCTCCTGCAGGCACTGGAAGAATACAATATTTCCCTACAGGAACCTGCTGAGCCCATGCTGTTTCTCATGGTGAAAGGACCAAGAGATCTGGCCTCTGGAGAATGTCTCCTTCCTCTACAGACATTCCCTCCATCCTTGAGGATGCTTGTCATACTCACATCTGATAGCTCAAATATGCAGCTCAGATAATTGAGTATGGGTTGAGGAAGAAGCCATTGGGAAATGACTTTTCTTGCTGGATAAATATCGGCTCTAGAGGTGATGAGGACACAAGCAGGAGCAGGGAGGTCATTCTGTCCCTGTACACTGCACTGGTTACTTGTGTACTGTGTCCAGTTCTGGGCCCCTCAGTTTAGGAAGGATGTTGACTTGCTGGAATGTGTCCAGAGAAGGGCAACAAAGCTGGGGAGGGGTTCAGAGCACAATCCCTATGAGGAGAGACTGAGGGAGCTGGGGTTGCTTAGCCTGGAGAAGAGGAGGCTTAGGGGGAATCTTATTGCTCTCTCCAGCTACCTGAAGGGAGGTTGTAGACGGGGGGGGGCTGGTTTTTTCTCCCAGGCAACCAGCACCAGAACAAGAGGACACAGTCTCAAGCTGTGCCAGGGGAGGTTCAGACTGGATGTTAGGAAGAAATTCTACACAGAGAGAGTGATTGCCCATTGGAATGGGCTGCCTGGGGAGGTGGTGGAGTCACCATCATTGGAGGTGTTCAGGAGGAGACTTGATGGGGTGCTCGGTGCCATGGTTTAGTTGATTAGGTGGTATTGGGTGTTAGGTTGGACGGATGATCTTGAAGGTCTCTTCCAACCTGGTCTATTCATTCTATTCTATTCTATTCTATTCTATTCTATTCTATTCTATTCTATTCTATTCTATTCTATTCTATTCCATTCCATTCCATTCCATTCCATTCCATTCCATTCCATTCCATTCCATTCCATTCCATTCCACGCCCAGTCCCATTCTGGCAGTCTGGAGGAGGCAGCACTTAAAAAAGAGGCTTGTAATATGAAAAGGATAGGAATGTTTTCTAAGCTTTGGGGGGGGGGGGAGGGGGACACGACCCCAGCATTTCTGTGCAATTGGAATGAACTTGCAAAATATATTTTTTTTTTAAATAAAAATCTACATTCCTCAATGCAAAATCATTTTGTGACCAACAGGCTGCCCTCCCCTTCCTGCGTGGCTACGCTGGCTCCCGGGGTGACCACGGGCCGTCGCCCGCTGCCCACAGCTCTTCCAGCTCAGCTGAGAAGCTCAGCAAAGCCCTGACAAATTGCTAAGCTCTCTTGAGATAAATAATCACAAACAAAAATATTTGTGTTTACTGTGGGGATTTGTCTGTGCATAATTATGCATTAGTCATTACGAGGGCTACAGGAGAGTTTTACACATGTAAATATGTTCAGTTAATTAGACAGGACTGCTTTTGGTTTGTCTCTTCTCTGCAGCCTGATGCTGAAGTCATCAAACACTCTTGGATCATGAGTTGGCTTGAAGAAGACACGTGAGGAAAACAGGGCTCTCCTCTTCCTGGGAATGCAGCTCTGGGTATTGATTTGTATTCCTTTAAAATGCTTCTTGTAGCTTTTCTGTTAGAGCCTCAAGGTGCTTCACACCAGAATGCAGCACAACACAGGCTTCACACTGCTCTTCCAGGGGAGAGTCGGATGGATTTCTCAGGTGATACAATGTAAGACATTATTTTTCTTCTTCTGAAACATTTTTAAATGCAGCAGCTTTTGGTAATTTTCTAGCATCTTCTCCTATGTATGACAGAGTCTATTAATGTCATTTGCATGAGAAGTACACAATAAATCATTCATGCACAGTTTAGTACAGGTTAAGTGTAACAGCCTAAGAGTGATTTTCTGCGAGAAAATGAGAGCAGCTCATCAACTGGTGTAAATCAGCATTGCTCCATCAAAGCTACTGAGTCACACAAACTAATCGCTCGGCCCAGGGGAAGCTTTAGGCAAAAAAGCAGCGGGAGAGGAGCACGATTCCTGCCACACTTGAAGGACTTCCTTCGGAGAGCTTCTCTCCTAAAAACCTCGCCAAACAAAAGCTGTGGGGCCAGCAGAGCCTGCGCTGTTCCATTGAAAACCCTTGGCTCTAGTGCAGGCGGGCTGCTGGAGGGCGAGGGAGTGGTTTTGGAGAGCCAGCATGGAGCTAGGGGCCAGAGAGCTCTGCAAGGAACCTTTGGCTTTGCCCTGTCCATGAGGGTGGGAGGAAGATCCAATCTCCCCAAAACCTTCAGCTCTCATTGAGGGGAAAGCCCTAAACAACAGAAAACTGGGATTTTAGAGACAATCCATTATCCAACTGCTTCTTGATCTCCGTTTCACCAGTTAGTTATCCACCATGTTGACACACTGACCTCGTCTGCAACCAGGTGGAGGCTGATACCTGCCCCTGAAGCGGCAAATCCCTCTCTTAGGAGATGCCAGCTAGGAGCGGGACCGCCCTGCTGCACCAAGCCTGGGCCCTTATCTCGGGAAGGGAAAGGAAATTCCTTTGCGATGATGTGGAATTTGTCACCGGCTCTGGAAAGGGGCCATGTGGGCATGAGACCAGCCAAGAGGTCCCTGGAGGGGGGTGGTTAAGGCTTTGCAATGGAAAAAAAACAAAACAAAACAAAACAAAACACAAACCAAACCACACCAAGTTGTCCTTTAGCAGCGCTGATCACTTATTGTCTGCCTGCGGGCGCAGGCACTGCGCTCTCCAGCTTTGCTGAGGCAGGAGGTGAATGCGAGCGCAGCTTTGCTGAAAGATGAAGATCTTTCTCCTCCCCCCTTCTCATTTTTCTTTTTTCCCTCCCCTCTCTCTCTCTCTTTTTTATTTTTTTCAGTCTGGTTCTTGTTCTGGCTGCGGCGGCATGTGGGACAGAGGCTCATTGTTCCTGCTGCTCAGGAAACAGGCTGCAGAGCTGATCTGATTAGAGCCTGGACCATGCCCGGGCCAGCTGGGGAGGGATCGCCCGGCACATCCTCAGGGGCTCGGCACGGGGTGTGAGGAAGAAGCAGATCGTGTTCCCTGCCACCTTGGGTCATTTCAGGCTCTTGGCATCGCTCCTCAGGGCCTGATTTTTGGCAGCGGTTTCAGAGGTTTGCTCTAACCATTAGTGCTCAAGATTATTTGTTTCCCCTTTTATTTCCCTTCATAAATAATAAATTGAACTCCACACCTGGAGCATTGTGGTCACTTTTGGTCCCTGCCATATAGATAAGGTGGGGACAGGTTGGAAAGTAGCCAGAGAAGGGCCATGAGAATGATCAGAGGACTAGCAGACTAGCCATATGAGGAAAGGCTGAGAGAACTGGGTTTGTACAGCTTTGAGAAGGCTTAGGGCAGACTGAATTACCTTGGACCAGTACACAAAAGGAGGCTACCAAGAAGTTGGACATTGCGTTTTCACAAGGAGTCACATGGAAAAGACAAGGAGCAATGGGGACAAGTTACTGCCCAGGAGATTCTGACTGGACTCCAGAAGAAAATTTTTCACCATGAGAACAGTGCTATTGGAATCATCTCCTAAGGGAAGTGGTGGATTCCCCTTCATTGGAAAGCTTCAAGATTCAGCTTCACAGGGTGCTGGGCCAGCTCATTTCAACTAGACTATCATGTAGAAAGGTTGGACCAGATGATCCTTGAGGTCCCTTCCAAGCTGGCATGCTAGGTTTTTGCTTGTGCTTGGTGCCTTTGAATTGAAGGCTGGGTAGCTCAAGTTCAACATCAAAAATCAACTGGGAAATGTGGAGTGCTGGGTCCAGGACCTCTGCTTTAGGAGTGGGGAGGTGGTGGACCAGGACCGACAATACTGTGATGGCAAGGAATAAGCAAACCCAAATTTGGTTGTTTTTAATCTGATCTGCCAAAGAAATTGAGCTTGTGCCATCATGCTGCCTGTTCTGCCCTTTGTGCCCTGCTTGGTTTGGACAACGCCATGACTGACAGAGAAATCAAGAAGATATTTAGATCATACAGATTCTGCATGTAGGGGGAAAAAAGACTAGAGGGGGGTCTGCACTGAGATGCAGTGACTTGCTGGCTGTGCTCCTGTTTTGACTGGCAGAGAAGTACCACCCAGCTGGCATAGCCCTGTCCCAGCCAGGCCACCGCTTGCCCAGAGGACAGCAAGAGGACATGAGGCTGCTGGAGCTCTTCCAGCAGGCAAGAGATAGGAGCTTATCTCAGATTTGGAGGAAAGGCTTAATTTATCCTGCTGCTCCGGGAACAACCTGCTTTGAAGTTACCTGAAAGCTCAGAAAAATCAAGCTGACATCACCTACATGGATGGTGCTCTCTCATTCCCCAGCTAAGAGCTAGCACAGGCAGCATCCCCCACAGGTCTGCCCCCATCCAGCCCAGCAGTGGATTTTAACCCCAAGATGGAGGAGTCTCTTCTTCTGAGGGCATCTCAGTGCTGGTTCCTGCTCACTGCTGCTTTCCAGTTTTGCTGCCTGAGTCCTGTCTGGCAGCAATGAGCATGGGGTACCAAGGTGATGGCAGCACTGCCTGGTGTTCTGTTTTTACAGCTCAGGACATCATCAGGATCAGGAATATTTCAGCCACTGTGACTTTGCTATTGAACACGCTTGGTTTCCATCAGGCAGTAAAGGCAGGCAACACTGCATACTGATTCTTGGATGTGTGTGCTCTTCTTGGATGCCACATCTCTTGCCCCTCCAAAAGACTCAGCTCACCCAGGGGCTGCAAAGGACTGTGTCTTGTAGACTCATTTTCAGTGTGACAGCTGAAATCTATCCAACTTCAATCTACCCAACTCTCTGCTTAACTGCTCTCAGCTGAGATGAATCTTCTGAATGCTCGTTTACCAGAAAGAGGTTGCACATTCCCAGGCTCTTTATTTGTTACTTATCAAGAACATCACTTTGAGGGCTGTGGCTAGATAAGAATTAATCATGTTAAAAATCCAGGTTAAGGAATGCAATAGGAAGTTGTCATAAGGGAAGTAGAAAGGAAAGGGGGGAAAAGAAAGAAGCTGGGCACTAGAACAAAACCCTGATGTTAGGATGACTTTGTCTCAGTGGAAGCAAGTTAGTCATCTTTTCCAGGAGGTGCATGCATGCATTGCAGACTGTTTGTTTTGTACCCTCTGAAGTGGTTAATCTGCATGCAGAGCAATGAAAAGGTGGCTTATTAGGCTAATTGATAATAAAAAAAAGAGAAGGAGGGGTGGGGGTGAGGGGAACCCAAACCACCCTGAACTACTGTGAGCAAATATTGAAAAACAGAGGCAGGAGGCTGTGAAAACAAACACAATCTCGTTTTTCCACGAAGTTTTCCCACCAGAAATCAGGCAGTTCAAAGAGACGTCCGGTTAATATGGTACCTCCAGGCTCCCGGCGCTGGAGCTGTTCATTAGCCGCTTTGTAATTCTGTGATGCAGAACTGGATTAATGGAAAGGTGACTGGGAAGCCACAGAGGGACCTGCTAATGATACTGCTTCGTCCTCAGAGAAGTCCTCTCTAGCCTTGCCCGTGTGCAGCAAAACACACACACACCCCACCAGGACACAATGCCACATTATCACAAGAAAACACTTTGGAGAGGGGGAAGAAGACGTCATCGCGGAGCGGTGCTGGGAGCCGGCGAAGCCCAAGATGGAAAAATAATTGCATGCATGTTTTTTAATACAACAGGATTCCCCCAAGCTCATTAAAGCAGATGGAAGTTTTAAAACCTGTATTACTTTAAAAATTAATTTACAGCTGTGGGGCTTGGTGGCCCAGAGAACATTAAAATGATAAATCCGGAAAGGTGATGTGAGCAGAAAGGAGGATTACTTTGGTCACAACATGGGCCTCTCGAAGCTGGGAAGGGGAGATGCTTGGGTTTTGGGGGCTGCCCAGCAGTTACCTCTGCTGTGCTGTTCCTGGGCTTAACCCAGATTTTAAAACACTGTGACAAATTATGAACATTCCCTCCCAAACGACGTGTGAGCCAGAAATGATCTTGGTGCCTCTGCTTTGTGAGAGACCCTTTTACATGGCAAGGAAGGTGATGTGGCCCAAGGTGTGCTTGCTAGACCACAGGAGGCTTCCTACACAAACTGGGCATCTACAGGGGCTCACTGCGCTGCCTCAGCTCCACCATCGAGGGGCTGAGCAGTCCCATGGCTGCTGCTCTGCTCCCCCACCACAGCACCCCGCAGCCAGCTGAGTAGGCTCAGCAGTGCCCTATTTTCCCCTGCTTGGTGGCAGCCTCCAAGACAAGCTGTGCCTGTCTGAAGCCACGGCAGCATGGCAGTGTGCCCAGGGGCTGGGATAAAGGGGGGGAGGTGGTCAGATGCTTTCAGGGCTCCAGGCATGCCAGGTTGGTGCCAGGCAGGGAATCCTTCACCCTGCACAGCCATCAGCCTCAGCTGGGGCATCCACAGCTGTGGGAAGGTCTAAGGATGATGGTGGCACAAAGCAAAGCACTGAGTCCTGGTGGGGGGGTGGACCATCTTTTTTCTGCTCCATAGTTGTGTGATGCCAAGCACCGAGTGACAGGGTGTGTTAGGTGCTGCAGAACAAAGGCTGGAGGCAGGTTGTATTCAGCTCACACCAGCTACCTCTGTTTGCTGGGAAGAAAGGATCCCTTTGTTTGGCAACAGCAGCTACTCCCACAAAAACATTCACAGTGTCTGCTGTGCAAAAGCCCTGTTAGGTACAACAGTGATTTTGCACAGAATGGTACCTGCTCCCCCAGCAGTAACCTCAGGATATGTGCCACGAGGGCTGGCAGGGTGTGGGGAGCACTTCCCAGCTCTCCACAGGTTTGAGTGTGTGGCCAGGGATGAAATCACAGCCTGGGAATGTGCTGCTTGGTGCAGTCCCGCAGAGCCCACATCTATGGAAGGCAGCATTTCAGTATCTGAAGGGGGCCTACAAGAAAGCTGGGGAGGGTCTGTTTCCAAGGGCAAGCACTAGGACAAGGGGCAGAAGGGGTTTAAACTAGGGCAGGGTAGATTTTAGACTGAATATTAGGAAGAAGCTTTTTACTGTGAGTGTGGTGGAACACTGGAACAGGCTGCGGAGGGAGGTGGTAGATGCCCCATCCCTGGAGACATTCAAGGTCAAACATAATGAAGCCCTGAGCAACCTGATCTAGTTTGAAGATGTCCCTGCTTACTGCAGGGGGGTTGGATGGACAAGGTGGCCTTTGAGGGTCCCTTCCAACCTGTGACTCTGTGATTCTATGATGTTATGTGCTAAACATACTTGGCATGGCTGAGTGTGGACTACTTGCCTGCAGTTTGGCTACCAAAACAGAAGCCAGGTTGCAGAGCCAGCCCACATTAACATCTGTTGTATCTCCAGTACTGGGCTGGTGCTTGTCCCAGTAAGTCACAGCCACCACTGTGGCTGGGCTCACATACACCCCAGCACTGGCATCACACCACTGCCATACCAGGAGCTTCCTATGCACAGGTGGCATTTCTTCCCTGTAGAGGGTATTTCAGGAGTCCCTGGACTGTGCTAGCTGCTGCCCAGATGTGCTGAGGGGCCTGCAGGTACAACAAACCCAGTTATCAGAGAAGAAAAGGCTCCAGGGAGACTTTACAGCAGCCTTCTAGTACCTGAAGGGGGCTACAGGAGAGCTAGAGAGGGCTTTTCCTAAAGGTCTGTGGTGATAGGACAAGGGGCAATGGTTTGAAAGTAGAGCAGGGTAAGTTTAGATTGAGCATTAGGAAGAAGTTCTTTACTATGAGGATGGTGACACTGGAACAGGTTGTCCAGAGAAGTTGTGGATGCCTTGTCCCTGGAAGTGTTTCAAGACTGGGCTGGGTGCCATTTTGAGCAACCTGGTCTAGTGGAAGGTGTCCCTGCAGGGTGGGTTGGAACTCGATGCTCTTTAAAGGTCCCTTCCAACTCAAGCTATTCTATGATTCTCTGATGAATGGGGCGAGGGACAGCCCTCCCCTCAGAGACTCCTTCCCCAGGCCAGCACTCTCTGCTGCTGTGGTTATTATAATATGCTTCTCGTTTCCTTCTCTTACCCAACAAATTAACTTTAACAGTAAATTAACTTTATTCTTTTGCTGGTGAGTCTGTCAAATGGGAGCACGGCCGATTTTTCCACTGGCCCATTAAGGGAGGCCCTGCTCCCGGCCAGCAGCACGCAGCGAGTGACTCACAGGGTTTCAGGCTCCTATTGAAGGGACCAGAGCCCGAACAAAGCCCCCATTCACTCTGGGGCTCTGCTAGTTTTTCTTTGAGCCCTCACTGCTTTATTTTTATTCTTTCCCAAACATTGTTGGCTAATTTCATTGACAAAATTCATAACTTGGGGTTGGAGAGCTCGCTCCTATTCAGTTACAAGCTCAGGGGGAGGTGGGTTTGTTTCCCTTTCCATGCTGCCTGTCTTGCCTCATTCAGATCCCTGTGCCATGCCAAGGGATGGAGCCGAGGGACACAGCCCTGCACGCAGCATTTAGGGGGTCCCTAGCTTTTGGATGGGGAAGAAAAAAAGCACCACAATAAGATCTGAAGCCACAGCAAAAGGGTGATGCTGGGGACATCACAGATGGAGCTGCAACCACGCACTACAGAATCGAGTGACCCCTTGAAGTACATTTTAAAACAAAAGCCTATTTAGCTTTTATATCTGCAATGCTCTGCAGCCAGTCCAGTTAATTACAGCCATTTAAAAACATCTGCATTTCATAAAGAACTAACTTTCCTTCCACTCAGCCTGCCCCTCCTGAGACAGCTCTCTCCAGGCTGCTGGGTTACACAGCAATTTTGATCCCCGAGTACCTGACATCACCACCGAGTGCAGTGCATTATGGTTTCAAAAACAAGAGAGGAAAAAAAAAAAAAGAACTATTACTCAAGATGGGTCCAAGCCAAAGCATAGCTCCAAACACCAGCATTTTATTTTGTTTTGGCAAAGTCGAGAGCCAAAGCTCAGCGCTGCAGCCGGGGCCCCCGCGTAAAGGTTACAGAGGCAGAAGGGAGGAGTCGGTTTGTGCTTGGGTGGAAAAAAAAAAGAAAGGGCAAAAAAGAGCATTTCCCCTGCCGGCTGACCCGCAGGGGTTTCAGCATATGCAAGCAGAGAGCAGGACAGGACTGCAAGCCACAGCAGCGTCGCCACACGGTCAGCTAAGAGCTTGCACAAGAGCTGCGCTGGGAGGCCAGAAACAGCTTTGGCGAGAAGCAGCCTCTGCCTCCAAAACCAGCTCTGCCCTTCTGCTCTCCCAGGGCATTGCTGGGACACTTGCAAGCGCCTCTGCTCTGGAAACCACAGCCCCTGTATGCCATCCAACCTACATAAGACACTGGATGCCAGAATTTGCCAGCTCATTAAAGGAAATGGTCTCAGATAATGCCAGGGGAGGTTTAAATTAGATATAAGGGAAACTTTCGTAACTGAATGGGTGAAACAAAAAAAAATCCTTCTCTCTCAGGTATTGTAACAGGCTGCCCAGAGAGATAATGGTGTCACCATCCCTGGAGGTGTTCAAGAAATATGTAGACATGGCACTTGGGGACATGGTTTAGTGGGCACGGTGGCGTTAGGTTGATGGTTGGAGTTGATCTTAGAGGGCTTTTCCAACTGAAACGATTCAGTGGTTGGGGCTAGACCAAGAACAGCTCTGGCAATGGGAACAGGCAGGTGTTAGCCCTGGCATCATCTGCCTGTGCTGCCTGCACCAGCCCAGCCCCAGCAAACACTCCAGGAAATCCAGTCCTGGGGAAAGTACTATTGCCAGTGTGAGATGTGGTGGGTTTGTATCCTTTCAGCTGGAAGGAGGCAGAGCCTGCCTCCAAAGAACCTGCAACAAGCTTTTCTATGTTATATATTTACATAGAAGCATACACATCCTGTACACACATCATTTGATTTACAGCCACCAAACTGCACTCAGCTGGTACCTACAGCAAAGTCCTTAATGGTGTTTCATGCAACAAATCCATTTTCTCCTCTTCAGGGAAGAGGCTGGTCCCAGGGTGCAAGCACAGCTGCAGCATCATCCCTATAACCTGCAGGGACTCCCCACCCCACCCCGCCGAGCCACAGCCTTTTTGCTTTGCTAAGCTCTTGAGGCCGGGTCCTTTCCTTGTTCATTTGTCAGCTTGTTCCCCTGCAGAGGCAGTGCTTAGAGGAGGAGGAGGAGGAGTGTGTTTTTCGGTCCGCAGAGCAAGCAATCTACTTTTTGTGAGGTTGTTTGCCAAAACCACATTCCTGCTTTAGCTTCCAGCCTGAGCAGAGGGGAGGCTGAGATCAGAAAGGAGAGCTGTGAGCTGGTTTTGCACAACTGGTTGTGCTCTCTCTGCCTTGTGTGAGAGCTGCGCTCACTCAAGGGTTAAGACAACTTCTGTACCTTCACATAGGAACAAGCAGCAGAGGAAGAAAAAAACCACAAGGCTTCCTCTGCAGTCAGCAATACCCAATAAATTCACAGCAAGAACAAGCCTTTAAAGGAAAAAAAGTCCCCCAAACCAAACACTTTATCCTATCCTGGTCTAATTGGGGAATAAACTTAACAGCTGATTTTAAGGATGAAGTGAAAAGGAAAGGGATAAAAGCAAGTCAAGCCAAGAGCTGCACCCTGCTGTGATCACAAGGAGCAGGCTGGGTTTGCATCTCTGAAGGAACCAGTAGCTCTGTTTGTTGAGCTTGCAGTCAGTGTGGCCCAGGCAGGAGTCAGGCCCTTCTCTCTCCTGCACAGCTGGTGGGAACTGGGTACCTGCCATCTTGAGAAACTTCTGAAGCCAGGATCTTGGAAAACCATGAGCAGCCTCGACTGGAAACCACCACTGTGGGGGAAGGATCAGAGGATGGTGGGTGCGAGGTGCAGGGCTGAGCTCCCTGGGTGATAACTGCTTATGCTGTCCCTTCGTCCCAGAGCAACCTTAGAAGTGCCTCAGATGATTTTGCATGTATGAAAGGACATTCTGGTAATGCAGAAACATTGTAAGTGCTGCTACCTTGCACCTGTGTGGAGCCAGACTGTGGTGGACAGCCTGGCTGGGGATGTAGGGCCTGACCTCCTCTTCCCTCTGTCTGTGATCTGGCTGCCTGCTCTCCTGCCTCTACTTGCCTTCTGGCTTAGGGCCATCTCCTGTCTGGATGTGCACAGCTGCAGTTGCAGGGATGCCTCTCACTGTGACTGCTCAGCATGGCCAGAAAGGCTGGAAGCAGGGCTGCTGCACACCCAGCTTTCCCTCAGCACCCTTGCTTCTTCCTGAAGCCCTGCTGGGTCTCTGAGCACCCCAAAGCTCTCCCAGCCAAAGCAGACTGGGAATGCCTAGCACCCATAAAAGAGTTGGTGTGATGGCTGGGCAGGTCACCCTAGGTGCTCTCTGGGGCTGTGAGGATGTCCTGCGTGATTTCCCAGGTCCCACAGGTTCAGTGCTACTCAAACAGTCCCCAGGGAGAAATGACACAGTCCCAGTGTGCAGGGACCTTGCTGACAGCCAGCTGTTCCTTGCAGCTCCCCCTTGACTATGCAAAACTCCCAAAGACAGGCTGCAATTCCTCACATGGGCATAATGCCTCAAGAGAAGTCTGTGCTGCTTATCCTTAAAAATCAGTTAACAAAAAAACACCCCAAAAACCCCAACTAACCATACAACCCCCCCAAAACCCCACCACCCAACCCTCTGCTTTTGAGACCTGCTTCTGCTTTCCTCTCTTTTGCTTCCACAACTCCACCTCCCATCTCTCCTCCTCTGGAGCAGCCCTGCCCCACTCTGAGCCACAATCCCCTCCTGGAGACTGGCTGCTCGCTGGTTTTCAGGTGTTCTATCACATCAAGGACAACTAAACACACATCAGATGCTGCTCCTAGATGGGTTTTTCATGTACACGACAGCTCTGGGTCCTGCAGGGAGGGAGGGGATGCAAAGCCCTGTGGACAGGATGAACAGGGTCCTGGCACTGTGGTCCACCCTCTTGAAGAGATGCTGGCCCTTTTCACTAACAGTGCTGGGGATTATTCTTAAATTAAACCTCTTCACTATCCCCCCCCCCCCCCCCCGCCCTTCTTTCCTCCATCTTTCCACCCTGTGTGTATGGGTTGGTGTCAGGACCCCAAGGCATCAGCCCTTGACCCCTCACCCATGTGTGACATCAGCTGTTGTCCAACCAGGAACATCCCAGAAAATCCTGTTGGTGCAGGGGGGGAAAGCCAGGGTGCCCCAGTGCCACGGGCACTAAATCACCACCAGGCTCAGGTTTGCACTTAACAGGCAGTTTCCCAGTCCTCAGCTGAATGGTTCCCACTCCGTTCCCGCAGCGGCGCAGGGATGAGGAGGCACAGCCTGGCATGGCAGGCTGGTGTGTCTGCAGGGCAAATACACCCTTCCACTAGAAGGAAAAGGGTTTGTCTTTCCACATGCAGAGGAGATATATGAAGAGAAAAAAAAATAAAAGACCAAAAAATAAAAAGAGGGCTTATTATATAGCAGAAACCCTTCCTGCCTCACCAAAGGTCAAACTTAGATCCAATTTCAGTCAGGAGGGAGACGTCTGTCAGACAAGCACTAATCACTATTTAGTATTCATATTCACCTATTAGAAGCTCCATGCTGTAAACATGTCTATGAATTAACAAGGCATCTGGCCTCTCTTATACAATATGAGCAGCTTGGATCATGAAGTGTCTGCAGAAAATAAAAAGTGCCTTCCATCTGTCTCTCCCAAATATCACTGCTATCACCAAAGCAAACAGACCGGCTCTTCCAAAGCTCCACGCGTCCCCCCTCCCCCAGAACGTGTTAGTCAAACAAAAACAAGCATTTCACCCAGAGTGCTTGACAGATCTGAAACGACTCCGAGGAGCCAGGCACAAATTAAGAATGATGGGGGGGGGGGGGGGGGGGGGGGGGGGGGGAAGGGAAGGGAGAGAATTAGCTGAAAAGTAACTGGGGGGGAAATAAGGGGGAAGCTTCCTAATAGCAAAGTCTCTGAGTAATTATTCCTAGTGCCGGCACTGCCGACACCATCAGAAGGTCAACGCTGCCTGGCAGAAGATGCACAGCTAGGCAGGGACCTGTGCCACAGCACAGCCACCCGTGGGAAATGCCATCCCACAGCATTTGCACCTCTGCAGGTCGCAGTTGGAGAAGGTGGCTGTGGGGTCATGATGACCCCAACGGCCAGAGACTCATCTCAGTCCTGCAGCATGAAAAAGGTAAAACCCAGCCAGCCTCGAGCCATCACAACCAGCCTGGGTGAAGGCCACTTGTCTGGCTGCTAGGGGGACAACTCTGCTTCAGTGATGCCACCACAGTGGCCTGCAAACCCCATCCCAGGTCCATGGCTTGTTTTATCCTTCTAAATTAGCGCACATCAGCCCATGACTCTGCTCCTGGTTGTCTATGAGGAGTACAGGAGAGAGAAAAGTGGATAACTTATGCCTGTTTCCCCATCTGTGGGGAGAAGGGGTGACTCCAAAGGAGCTGTGCTGGCACAGGACATCAAGGTGTGCTGCCATCAACTAGGAATTGCAGCTGCCACGATAGCTGCAGGAGGGAAGCGCTGGTACAGCCCCTGTGAAGGTCCTTGCTGGGTTACTGGGCATGTTTGGGTCAGCTGGAGGCTCGTGGGACACTGGGACCAGCATCAGAACTGTGGCAGGAGACCTCCCAAATATCCATCTGCTCCCCTTTGCTTCCATGTTGGGATTTCAGCTCTAGTGCTTCCCAGACAAACCTGGCTGCTGGCAGATGGGGTGGCTTTCTGCTGGCTTAGCTCCTGTCACAGGGTCTGGATGGGCGTCAGGGCAAAGGCATCTGCTCAACCAAGAGAATTCTGGGTCCCCAGAACACCACTTGTGCCCTGGCTAAAGCTGGTGGCCTTAAACCAGCTCAGGCTCTTCTGGCTCAAGGCAAGGGAGGGTCTACTCTGAACCCTGGCTTTGTTTTCAGAAGATAAATTTAAACCAAGGGGAAGGAAGAATGAGGTTCATAAATC